>NW_024081136.1:642218-711672 GCF_003009895.1 Hyaena hyaena
TCTTCTTTCCTGTTCCTGGATCAGTTTGTCTCTTTTTTTGTCAGCTTCTTGTTTTTCTATAATGGTGTCTTCTAAATCACTTATTCTCCTTTCTGCCTCTTCAATCCGTGCATTGGAGGCCTCTAATTTATTATGTATCTCATTTATCGCATTTTTTAATTCTTCATGCCTATTTTTATTTTCCATTCTGTCTGTAGCCATAGTTTCTTTGATGGTCCGTATGCTTTTTTCAACCCCAGCTATTAATTTTATGATTATTATTCTAAAATCTTGTTCAGTTATGCTGCTGATATCTGTTTTGAGCAGTCCATTAGCTGTCAATTCTTCTTGGAGCTTCTTTTGAGGAGAGCTCTTTCGTTTCGTCATTTTAGTTAGCTTTCTGGCTCTTGTTAGTTTTAAAGACTTGTTATGCTCTCTACACCTGTGAGCGCTGCTGTGTCCAAGAGGGCTCTTTGACTGTCCAGGGCCTGTCCTTTCAGAGAGTTTTTTTTTTTTTTGAATGGTATCTTTTGGTCTCTCTTATTGAGACCTTGATTATTTTATTTTCCTACTCATAGTGATATTTGGGACTCTCCACCATATGTACTTTGGCTTGTTTCTTGAGGTAGCCCTGGAGAAGAAAACAGACAGACAATCACACAGGGAGCAGAGGCCCACAAACGCACAGACGAATCCAACTAACCTGCAAACTGAAAGGGGAAAATGCAAAAGTTAAGAGAAAGACGGAGGAGGGAAGGTGAATAATAGAAAATTAAAAAAATACAAAAGGTGAAAAGGAAAGGAAAAAAGAAGAAACCCAATGGACAAAGAATGGTTTAAAGCATTTAACCACATTTCCCAGCTACAATTAAATAGCCAGGTGTATGCAGTGCTGGCTGAAGAGCATAGAGAAAGAGAAGACAGGGCGGGGATGAGGCAAAATTGGAAATAGAATGAACAGGCAGAAGGGATAAGAAGCTTCTTTGAAAGAGCTAAAGGGTGGAATATGGTTGGATAGGTGATACAAGGATGCTGGTGTTATCCAGAGAAACTATATAGTCTAATGACTCCTGAGAGACAGAGATGAAAAGTTGGTAGGTGTAGAATTTACATCTACAGAATGGGCTAAATGTGACTGTTTAAGCAAGCCAGTGACCAGAGTTAATCAGGTCAGTGTTCCGGGGTAAAAAAAAAAAAAAAAAAAAAAAAAGAAAAAAATAAAATTAAAAAAAAAGGGAAGGGCAGTTCTCAAGCAGGGATGGGCGTGGCGTGATCCAATGCCTCAGGAGGGAGCTCTGCCTTGGCGGTTGTGGGGAGAAGAGTGTCGGTGCTCCAGTCCCTTCTTGAACCAAGTGCTGCACCTTGCTTTTTTGGGTGTGTAAACTCCCTGGGCCGGATACACAAAGTGGGTTGCACTCTTTAACCCAAGCCAGGCTTAGTTTCCAAATCCCAGTACGTAGACCCCACTGGAATTGCAGTAGACACAACCTCACAGGCGATCCCCTCAGGGCAATTCCCAGCCTCTTGCCTAGCCCTGGGAGTGGAGCCAGAATTGCTGCTCCCTTCTCTTCCAGGTCGAGTTGGTGAGCATGGGTGGGGGTCTGCCTGCGGGGCGCGCCAGGCCTGGTTAGAAGGCTTTCTCAGTGGATTCCGCGTCCTTTTTCTCCCAATCTCTTGGGTCTGTAAGGTTGCCTATGGCTTCAGATCATTTCCGTGTGAGATATGGGGGTGAGTGCAATGTACAGGGCTCCCTACTTCTCGCCATCTTGACCCCTCCCTCCTGTTTCCATTTTCTTTTGTCTTGAGATACTGGCCTTTTTATAAGTTCTTTGATGGTTGTTCGGGTGTGTGTGTTGTTTAATTTCCTCATAATGGCAAAATTTCCCGCTTTCCTTCTGATACTGATTTCTAGTTTCATACCATTTTGGTCAGAAAGGATCACTGATATAGTTTCTACCTTCTTGAATTTGAGGCTTTTATTCTTTTTATGGCCTCATGTATGATCCATCCTAGAAGAGGTTCTGTGTATTTGAAAAGCATGTATATTCTGTTGGATTCTATGTTCTATAGACGGCTCTCTGTATGGGGTATTTGATCTATGGTGTTGAGAAACCTTGCATCTCCATTCAGCATGGATATTAGCCTGTAGTTTTCTTCACTTGTGTTTTTGTTTGACTTTGGAATCCGGGAAATGCTCTCCTCATAAAATGAGTTAGGAAGTGGTACCTCCTCAAATTTTTGAAAGAGTTTAAGAAGCATTGGTATTAATTCTTGAAATACTTGGTAGAATTTACTAGTGAAATCATCTCCTTGGCTTTTCTTTGCTGAGATATTTTAAATGACTAAGTTTCCTTACTCGTTACTGGTCTGTTCAGATTTTCTATTTGTTCATGACTCAGTTTGGGATAAAAATCACATGGTTGTATCAATAGATGCAGAAAAATTTGACAAAATGCTAGATATAGGATAAATAGGTATAGGGTAAATTGATCTCACTAGAGTAAAAGCCACATATGAAAACCCTATAGTTAATATCATATTCAATATTGAAAACTGAAACGTTTTCCTGTAAGATCAGGAACAAGGCAAAAATGTGCATTCTCATCACTTCCAGTCAAGACAGTGCTGGAATTGGTGACGTGGGTTAAAGAAAGTTGGGAGAGAATAGAACCACTCATTATCTTGATAATGACAGTGATTAAAAAGCTATAGTTATCCATGAACAACATGGGTTTGAACTGCTTGGGTCCGTTTTATTGGGTCCGTGTTAAAGCTTGGGTCCAGCTTTATCATAAGAATAAAGTTTATAATATGCATAATATATAAAAAATGGGTTAATCTACTGTTAGTTGTTGGTAAGGCTTCTAGTCTCAGCATGCTATTAGTTAGGTTTTTTGCGAGTCAGAAGTTACACATGAATTTTTGACTGCCCAGGGGATTGGTGACTTTAACCTCCACATTATTCAAGAATCAACTGTATATATATATTTCTTATAGCCCAAAGGTCAACTGTATATATATTTCTTATAGCCCATATATCTGTGTACACAAAATATGTGAATTTTGCTTTATGTCAGCCTTGGTAAACCTGACTTCAAAAAATTGCAAAATTTGTTGTACTATTGAATTTTTCATAAAGATCTTAAACCTTGTATATTATGTATATTATCAAAAATAGAACTCCATGGTTTTTAATTGTTTATTTTTGACATTGAAAATCAAAGCTTCAATGATTCTACACCCAAGTTAAACTACTGAGATATTGGAATTACTGATGCTATTTTTGCAGTAACTGTATTACTGAGCAGTGAACATATGGTTTTGACATAAAATCACTTAGTTTCTCATCTCAACTCTGCCACAATATGGATAGAACTCAATGGCGATGTTGTGACATTTAATTAAGTAAGTGTATTGAAAGCACTTGTCACACAGCCAGCCCTGCTTAGGTACTCAGTAATAATTAGATCTCCTCTACTGTAAATGAGGCAAATGAAGGTGCTTCGGTAATTTACTTCAAGGTCACAGCTAGTAGTTAGTGAATTAGAACATAAATTCAGGTTTCTGACACCATATTCCAGGATGTCAACATATACAATACTTCATTAACTACTTATTGTGAACTAATCTTGATGTTTCATTGAAAAATGGTGATTTATATGAAGGAGGCAAGGAGATCCATCTAAATGAAAGTTCACCATGTGAATAATCATTGCATTAAAGTAAAAAAAATTAGAATCAAGAAATTTAGAAGTAAAGCATTGGATTTTTTAAAAATACATTTCTTCCATTTTTTAGTGGCAATAAGACTGAGTTACCTATTACTCAAGTTTTGGTTATTTGTTTTATTTTCTTTTGTATAGGCAAGGTGATTAAATGAACTAATAATGGCTTTGGAAAATTTAATCTAATACTGGTTCTATAATATAATTGGCATTAAGACAAGATAACAGTGTTTGAAAAAAATTATTTCCGTAAAGTTAGCACACAGTGTTACATTAGTTTCAGGTGTGCAGTATGGTGATACAACTTCTTTATAGGTTATGCTGTGCTCACCACAAGTGTAGCAACCATCTGTCACTGTACAATGCTATTGCAATGTCATTGACTATATTCCTTATGTTGTGCCTCTTATTCTCACGACTTCTAAACCTCTTTTAATAATGTAATGCAATCAGTGAATGACAGGCTATCCCCAACAGCCTTATACTAGTCCCTTGTGTGCCATGATATTTAGACTTGAGACCATGAAGATAATTTTTTTTTAATTTGTTAAATCAATTTTTAATTAAAATGTTTATAATTTTAACATTAAAAATGTGAACATCTTATGTGTCCTATATAAGAGTTAAAAAAAATTCATACACCCTTAGAGAGAAGATAAATAATGTTTGAATGACAGAGAGAGAGAGAGAGAGAGAGAGAGAGAATGAATATGAATGAACCAGAACCAGGGCTCGTTTATTACCTGAGGTGGGGCTCAAACTCCTGAACTGTAAGATCATAACCTGAGTCCAACTCAGATGCTTAATGACTGAGCCTCCCAGGTGCCTGAACATCTAAGTATTTTAATGGAGCAGAAAGGACATCATTAAGATTTTCTTAAAAGTTTTGTTTTATGAGGCTCAACAAGCTAACTAATATACATACAGTGCTCTGTAGTTTATGAAGTATTTTTTTATTACAAGGAACTAACTTAACATTGGACAATCAACACTATAAAATAAGTTAAATTTGGTACTATTTACTATATTTAGTTCAATATGTCTCCTATAACTAATCAAAGAATTGGAATGATAGCCTCTTATGAAACTGGGGCTCTGGATGGGTTGCCTTTTCCATATTAATGACAATCTTTACTCCCCAGCCTATGAATATAACAAGAAAGATTGTCTCTTGTTAGGCTTTTATGGGGGGAAAGTACCTTCTGAGAAACTGGAATTCTAAACGTTTGCCTCTCACACATGTGGCATTCAAGTTTATCCTAGTGGTTAATCCCCAAACAAGAAAGGAAAGACTGATAGTGTTTGGTGAAAATACTGGGGTGGTAATTACAAGCTACTGTGAGCCACCTCTTTGAAGAAACTTGCACAGACCAAATCATATAAAGCTTATATTCTATCGGTAGGGAACTTTCAATAAGGAGTTTAACCAAGAGGAACCAGAGGATGATAACATAAATAAATAAATTAATTAATTAATTTCTAGAAATGAAAATATTCAGTGAAATTAAAGCCTAACAGGAGTTAAACATTGGAGTATACAAGCTGAAGAGATAATTAGTATTAAAAAAAGATCTGAGGAAAGTATCCAGAAGGCAGCGCAGGACTGGGGTAACAAGATTAAGAGACATGGAGAAGAGAAGATGTTCCAAAATGTAACTAATAGGAGCTCTGGAAAGTAACAAATAATGCATAGAGAGACATTACTTGCAAAGATGATGCCAGGTGATTCCACAGAATTGAAGAAAACTTGTATATATTCACAGCGGAAAAGGACACACCTGGAAACTTTGGGTATTTGGAAATATCCAAAGACCAATATCTTAAAAGTGATCAGAGAAGAATTATGACCATGAGTAACAGGACAGTGGACTTCTTACCCACAAATGCTAGTATTAAAAGAGTACAGAGTATTAAAATCATTCCTCTATCCAAATCCATCATACCATAAATCGTCACTGAGGAGTGAGAGCTAAGGGAAGAGCTTCCAGAAAAACAAACAGTCATGGATGTACCTTGGAGAAAAGGATAATTCTCCAGAATAAGTTGAGGTAAAACAGTTGCAGGAAAATACATTGCTAATCATGTGGCATATATAAATGACTGCTGATCTCAAGATAACAAAATGATTAATTTCAGGATTGAGTAAAATGAGGTAAAACGTCTATAAAATTAACTTGGAGGCTAATACCTGTTGGTGAGAAAGGTTTTTTATCGTTCTTCGTTCCTTACATTGTTTTAAAGATCAAGGAAGGGAAAAGTAATGTAAAAACCTCCTAAGCACTAACACTGAAATAATTACTCAAATAAAATGTACAAATTATGAACTATTAGAAGAAGTGTGAAAAAATGAACTATAAAGAACTCGATAAATCCAGGAGAAGCTAAGGATAAAAATAAAATCTCTAATACTTTGTTTTCAGCAGAGTGTGAGGTAAAAGAATATGTATTTTATACTATTTTAAAAAATGATAACAAATACTTCTAGAAACATTTCATTAAAAATGCAAAGTATTAAATTGGTTTTTCTATGCAATGCATCATACACCACTAAGAATGTGGGCCAATGCATACAAGGTCATTTTATGAGGGGAAAACATAAATAATGTTAGAAAGGTTTGAAAAACATATCTCAATTTGGAAATACCTAGAATATAAAATGTTGATTTGTATAGAGCAAGTACTTTTACCTAAAATAGTATTTTGCTTGTTGGACAGACAGTAGTATTATTTTATTGAAGTTAAGGATTATTAATTATTATTGTATCTGCTGCATAATCTAGTACATTGCCCTTAATATAGTAGGAAATCTAGTAATACCGCCTAGAGCACTGAACTAGCACTTATTGTCTTAGATAAGTTATAGGAAAATTACCTTTTTCTGGGTCAGTGGGCTATTAATAATGATATGGGGCTTTGCTGAATTATGTCTCCAATAGCTGCAGATCAGAGCAGTTTGAAGACTGTTAAGACAGATATTTCACAATTATTAAGAACAAGGAGTTTGTTCCATTATATACAGTCAAGTTCTAGGAAGTCATTAGTTTGCATGATAACTTTAAGAGTTGAATTGTGGACCCTGACTGTAGTGTCTGAAATGTCATGCCTGAACCTGACTTTTCATATTATTATCATGTTATTTTCATCATATTATTATCATATTATTAAACCCTCATGTTGAATTGCTAATGTATGGCCATAGTAACAGTATCTTCCATTAACACTTTAGCATAAATAACATGTTCCCAGAGGCTCATCATAAGTTGAGAATGCCATAAGTCAAAAATGCATCAAATCCACATAATCTGATCACCAGAGTTTGGCCTCAGCGACCTTAAACCTGCTTGGAATACTTACGTTAGCCTACAGTTGGGCAAAGTCCTCTAACACAAAGCTATTTTATAATGTGTTGAATATCTCCTGTAATTTATTGAATACTGTACTGAAAGTGAAAAACAGAATGGATGTATGGGTATGGAATTTTTATAAGTGAATCAGTTGTTCACCTTTGCAATCATGTAGCTGACTGTGAGCTGCAGCTTGCTGCCCCTGCCCAGCATCACAAGGGTTATTATATAGTGTTAGCCCAGGAAAAGATGAGCATTCAGATTTTTTTTAAAAAATTTTTTTAATGTTTTATTTATTTCTGAGAGAAAGAGAGTGGCAACTTGAGCAGAGGAGGGTCAGAGAGAGAGGGAGATACAGAATCTGAAGCAGCCTCCAGACTCTGAGCTAGCTGTCAGCACAGAGCCCAACGCAGGGCTTGAACCCACGAACCGTGAGATCATGACCTGAGCCTAAGTTGGACACTTAACCCACTGAGCCACCCAGGCACCCCTCAGAATTTAAAGTATGGTTTCTACTGAATGCATATCACTTTCCAATCATTGTAAATTCAAAAAAAAATCTAAGCCGAACAATCACATTGTCTGTACAATAACCTGGACAGAATAATGGCCTAATATAGGCTAGAAAGCAGTCAAACATGAGATGTTGATTGGTATGGGTGGAGCAGAGGCTACAGGGTAAAGTGTCCCCTAGGAAATGCAGTGTGACAAGGGGACCAAAGAATGGATGGACCTCGAGCAAATTGAAAAGATGTGTTTACTAATGTTTCTTGTTCATAATAATTTTGTAGTATACCTTTTAATGTGTTTTTCCCACTTACGTGATTTTATTACCTTCTAATTTAGGGCAGTAACATATCAAATAATATGTACAAAGAAACTGCTACGTTCAGATACTGTGTTAAAGACTAGTGGGACTATAAAAAGTAAGGCGACCCAATTCCTACCCCTAAATCATCTTGCTCTAAGGATACTGCAAATAGCAATTACAAAGTACATGACAGAAACAAAGGAAGGTTCTGAGAATAGGTTGATGACCAGAGATAAATTGCCCCTGCTCTTACTGAGATTACAGTAGAGTGAAGATGTAAGTGCTTCTAAGTACAATTAATATTTGTGCATCATTGGAACACTTGGTGGAGATGAGTAGTGACAGGAGCAAGTTTGTGAGGGTGATGATGTATGTTCATTCCCTGCTCCATTGTTATAGGACTAACTGTAACACTGTAAGTCTGTTCTCAGGAATGGACTGTGTGTGGGCTGCACAGGGAATTAAAATACTAATAGGACTTTAACGGGGGAATCGTTGAATGTAGTAGGTTATGCATGGAAAATAGGTTCTGTGATCAACTTCATTTGGAAATCTGTTTAGAAGAGTGGATTCTTTACTTTTCATACATGGATTTCCTTAGCTTTTCAGAGTTTAGTTGTATTCATATTGAATCTTAAGAAGGAACCTAAAATGCAGTGTTTGCTGGATATACTGCCTGTGCAGCTTCCTTTTGTAGGATATTTTTGAAAATTAATGTTCTGAAGAACACACTCTGTGAGGCACATTATGATGCATATTAGACCTTGTGTGGGAAATAGTGCTGTGCCTAATTATCTTTGATAAATACTACTTTGTGCTGAATAAGGATATTGGATTACCTATTTCAATTTATCATTGTAATTTACACAGTTGTCTGAAAGAAATAGGAAAATTTGAATGGCATAATATATTTTTGAACATGTATAATTGATGATTGTAGAGACCAGTTTCACTATATTAGGTTCACAGTAAGGGGATAATGATTGATGACTTAAAATCAAATGTACTGTTAAGTAATAAAAAACTTTGAAATGTGAAGTTTATATGAAAATGACAGGTGTAAGCTTTGCACAAGTAAGTTTCATTGTGAGGTATACTCAATTAACTGAAAAAGTAACATAGTGAGAGAGGACTGGACTCGCATCCAGAACCTGTTTTTTTTGTTTTGTTTTGTTTTTTTTGCCCAGGCCTGTCATTAATTATCAGCGTGTTCTTGTGCAAAGAAATTAATCTCTTTATCTCAGAATAGATGGGATTCTTAGAGGTTATATAGTCTAGTAACCTGATCTTAATCCTCTCAATACAGGTTAGAATAAAATGTTACTCAGACATTCTAAGGATAACCTTTATTTGGGAATTTTCAATACTGAAGTAGGGTAAGGATTTGTAAGTCTCTAGGATCAATTACTTCATATTATTCATCAATCAGCAGATAGGTTGGTTCAAGATTTCCCAAAATCTATTACATCTGGTGAGCTTTTGAACACCATTGCCTATGCTAAAAACAATTACCATTAATTTAAGTCACTATTGGATGGACTCAGGTAAAACTATTTTTCAAAGCTTCAGGTAATTATAAATTTGAGAACTAATAAGTTAGTAATCACTATCACTGGTTATTCTTAGAAAGAAAAACAAGAATGTAATATGAGCTACAGTTGACCCAAACCCCCAACTTATAACCAAATGTGTCACATTTCTTAGAGGTGCCTGAATCCTGGCATCTAGGAGTGTATGATAAATCATCCCAAGGAGTGCCCTTCTGAGCAAATTGATAGAAGGGAAGGTTAAAGTTTTTTCAGCTGTGTAACCTGGCCTTCTATAATTATAGAGCTAAATTTTTTCTTAAATATATATGATAACACATTTTGATTTTACATACAAAGTTGTTAATGCTCAGAGAATTAAAATAGAATTGCCAAAGTCACAATGCTCCTGAGTAGTTAAGCTTAAAAATATGTGTCCAGGTTTCTGGAAAAAAAGCTTTTAAACAAAACTACACCATCACTGTCACTAAAAGTGTTTTTGAAGATATAAATGGACCAAGACTTACTTAATTTTCTTTCCTATCTTTATTCTTTCCTTATGAAAGATTTGGTTGAGCATAGTAACTTATTTCTGTTTTGCATGACATTAGCCTTGTCAAATTACTTTTACGTCAATTATTTCTCTTGACATAAAAAAAATTATGTCCTTTTTTGAGAGAGACACATACACAGACAAATACACACATACACACAAACAGAGTGCAAGTGGGGAAGGGGCAGAAAGAGGAAGACACAGAATCTGAAGCAAGTTCCAGGCTCTGAACTGTCAAAGCAGAGCCTTATGCAGAGCCCAAACTCAAACGATGAGATCATGACCTGAGCTGTAGTCGGATGCATCTCTAACTGAGCCACCCAGGTGCCCATCCCTTGACATTTTGACAGTAAGGTAGGGTTTCTGTTTATTTTGCAGGTCAGGAAGCTAAGGCCTTATCAATATTGGTCTTTTCTATGACTGCTCATAATTTTGACAGCACTACTGTATTGAGTGACCTATCCGTTATTATAGGTCTTGTCCCCAGGGCATATAGTGGAACTCAGATTACCAGCCCTCCTTGCTGCTAGGCCCTTCAAATCAGATGCACCCTCTGAGGGACTTCTAAATGAAATGAGATGCAGGAGGAAGGAGATGGTGCAGATCTTTTATTTTATTGGTATTTGTGGAACGCTCTTCACCTTTGCGGGGCAGCAAGCATGCATGGTCAGGTGTCTGACTCAGGACAGGCAGTGGCCCTGGAAAGAAGCAACAATCTTATGAGACTTCTACTGAAGCTTAATCCTGTTTGCCTGCCTGTCTCAACATTTTGGTAAGCCACCTAATAAACTTGAATAAATCCTTTACAACTTAAACTAGTTAGAGTGGCTTCAACTGTTTGCAACTAACAATGTTGGTTTGAGACTTGCCTGGGGTTACCCAAAGGCAGAGTTGAGCTGAAAAACCAAACCCTGGAGCTGAAAGAGCTTCTGAGGGAGGAAAAAAACATTTTGTTGTAGACAGTATATTTAGCATTTGGTCACGTGGCTATGAAATCAACACCTAAACATGCATAACTGTTTATCACATTTTTATGAGGCTTTGGGGCATAAAATAATTTCGTATTTTTTAGGTAGTAAAGTTACATGTTAAATTTTTTCATGTGTCCTACATTTTTTCAATAGAAAATCATCTGGATCATGGGGGCCACTTTTGAATAGTCTGATAACTTTCACAATTGCTTTTATGATTATCAACATTTCTGGCTTCTAATTCCTTTCTGATCAAATTATTTTCAGTCGGTATTCCATTAATCTATTTTCAAGGTTCACTCCCAGTAAGCCTTCAGTAGCAATACTTACCACTTATTTTTTCAATAAAACTTTGCCTGAGGGACACCTGGTTGGCTCAGTTGGTTACGCATCCAACTTTGGTTCAGGTCATAATCTCATGGTTCGTGATGGTTGTTGGTGGGTTCGAGTCCCTGTTGCACTCTGTGCTGACAGCTCAGAGCCTGAAGCCTATTTCAGATTCTGTGTCTCCCTCTTTCTCTCTTTCTGCCCCTCCCCTGCTTGTCTGTCTGTCTGTCTGTCTCTCTCTCTCTCTCTCACCCTCTCTAAAAAATAAACATTAAAAATAAGGAAGAAAAACTTTGCTTGATAAGTGAAAAAATGGGAACTTATTATTTGATCATGTGCAACTCTTCCTATTTGTTGGCTTATAATCTATAATAAAAATTTCAAAACAACTAATATGTTCAACAACAAGCAAATGATTAAGAAATGTTAGCAACCTCCTGTTGTAGAGTATTAAACAGCCAGGAAAAGCAATACTTCTAAAGCATATATAGAGAATATGGGATGTTAACTAACTTGGACTTAAATAAAATCTTGTAAGGGGGGAAAAAAAGCCCAGCAAGCTACAATAAATCTAGGGGAACAGTCACAATAATCATTAAAAAATGGATATTTTGCTTAACATGAAAATTAAAAATATAGGATACAAAATGCAACCCTATTCTTTTTCTTTGACTATATGTGTACAATTGATCTTCTCCATGCTATATATATTTATATAGTTTTTAATGTTTTATTACTGAGAGAGAGACAGCATAGCAGGAACAGGGGAGGGTCAGAGAGAGAGGGAGACACAGAATCTGAAATAGGCTCCAGTTTCTGAGCAGTCAGCACAGAGCCCGATGTGGGGCTCCAACCTACAAGCCTGGAGATCATGATCTGAGCCGAAGTTGAATGCGTAACTCATTAAGCCACCCAGGGCCCCAACGCTATTTATAGTTATAGAAAATAAATATATTCTTTGAAGTTTTTACAGCGCATAATTCTTAGAACTCATATAGATAAAAACATTAGCAATTTCATTAGTAATGTTAAAAAGAAGCTGGTAAATGTCTATTCTGTGTTCCCCTCTGGTGTTTCCTGGAATTCTAATAAATGACTTTGAATAATGTAATTAACAAGTATGATTTTTCACCTTTATTATATGCTTATGTGTAAATAGATTCCCAGAGAGTATATCTGGCTAATGAGTTGCACATATTAGCTATTCATGCTTCGTTTTTATTGAATCAGGAAAAAACTCTTGAAACACACTTGCATGCACACGCGGATGTGTACACATACACTGCAGTTACCATCACAACAGTTTGACCATCGAGATACCATTAGTTTCTTATAAAACACAAGTTGTATTATACTATTTTTTGTTGAAATGTTCAGCCTTCATGAGAGCAATAATTTTACCTATTTAATTGCTGAATGCTTATACCCAAAATAGGGTATAGGGTACACTATGTGTTCTTCAAACCTATTTTTAAATTGAATACAGTATTTCCTTATTGAACATAACTTAAAATTGGTAATAGTATATTTCCAATATTTATTGATCATATGAAAAGGCATAACTCAGTCCCAATTAATTTGCCAATTATTTGTACTTCAAATGAAGACACTTTTGAATATAATAGTTATGAAGAATTGGGCAAACATCTTTCCATCCATACTTACCATGAAAGTTAAACTCTTTATACATCCTTTACTCATTTTACATACTCTGGTTTCATTGTATTAAAAGTTAAACTGAATTATTTCCTTTTCAGTAGAGGAAGACGGATATATGTGTGCTTCTGATTGCACCCAAATTCATTATTTTTCAAATACTTGTTGACTGAGCATCTACTTTCCCTACAAGGTACATAGAAACTGATGTGGGGCATCCATAGAGACGTCTCTATGGATGCATAAAATCATGGTTTCTTACCTCAAGTACACTAACATGAGTGAAACTACATTATGTGACTATTAGCTGTTAGTGTTTAAGTAGTTGAACAGAGGCAGTTCTAAAATGCTATATAAACCTAAATGTCACTCCAACTAAAGAGAATTCCATGAAATACACTGAGGAAAGTTATAAATGTCTATATAGAAACAGCATTGATGAAGTGTATCATATATACAGCTACATCTGTCATGTCTGTATATCTATATAGGTATGTGTGTGTGTATATAAAATATGAGACTTTGTAGATCACGAAGCATTTGACCTGGAATGTAGGAGGATAAAATAGTATGCAAATAGTTTGGCTTTACAGAGCGTTATGTAGCTACCATTCAATTAAGAAAGGTACAGGATTTGGAGGAAATTGTGTATAGTCTGTGTTAAGAATTTTACAAAGAAAATATGAATAAAGTAATTATGACATGATACTGATGCTGAAATTACCAAAATAGCTATTGCAATGTTGTTTTCTTCCATGACTATAGGAGAAAATAGCTGATATTTTCGTAGCCACAGCTCTATAATCATCTGAAAGAATTTTTTTCCACTCAAAGGGAAGAGCAAAAAGGAGTGTCATTATTTAGCAGAATAGCACTTGCTTCTAGTCTTCGTAATGTTTCCTAAAATACACATCTATCATAGATTCTTCTGTTCTGTGGCATTACGGTGATTAAAAGCCTGGGTTTTAGTGTCAGACCAATTTATTTATTTAAAATTTTTTTTAAATTTTTTCTGGTTTCTTTTTTATTCTTCCTTAAATAATTTATTGTCAAGTTGGTTTCCATATAACACCCAGTGCTCATCCCAACAAGTGCCCTCCTCATGCCCATCACCCCCTCCCCCTCTTCCACCCCCCTCAGCCCTCAGTTTGTTTGCAGCTTACAAGAGTCTCTCATGGTTTGCCTCCCTTCCTCTCCTCAACTATTTTTCCCCTTCTCCTGCTTCATCCTCCGTTAACTTCCTCCTAATCCACCTATATGTGCAAACATATGGTATTTGTCCTTCTCTGCCTGACTTATTTCGCTCAGCATAACACCCTCTAGTTCCATCCATGTTGCTACAAATGGCCAGATTTCATTCTTTCACATTGCCATGTAATATTCCATTGTATAAATACACCACATCTTCTTGACCCATTCATCCATTGATGGATACTTAGATTCTTTCCATGTTTTGACTATTGTTGAGAGTGCTTCTATGAACATTGGGGTATATGTGTCCCTATGCATCAGCACTCCTGTATCCCTTGGGTAAACCAATTTAACTTTGAATAAAAAAAGTCCCATTCACCAGCCATCTCTTGACATATTACTAAGACTTTCCGTTTCATTGTGCCTTTCAATAGAATGGGGATATTAGCTATTTCTGCCTTGTAGGATTATTTTGTGTATCAAGCAATAATCTGCACTTAGAGCTCTTAGCTAAATGCCCAATCTAGAACATCCTCTTAATAATGTTAATGTCACCATCACCAGCAACACTATCTGCTTCCATTACTGGACAGCCACCACCACTACCTCTGTCACTGGTAATGCATCCCCACTCCTATTACTACAATGTTTGCAACAAGGAATGAACCTCACTTGGCTTCACTGTCCTCAGTCCAAGCTATCAGGAATTCCCAATGCATCAATGTGTCTAGCCAGGACTTAAAACTAAAATCTTTATTCTGGATTTGGAAAACTACAGCTACTTCATTAACATTTCTGTAGTAGACTGAATCTTACAGTGTTTAATCAGCAACTTGTTACCTGTAATTTCTCTATTGGGCATAGTCAAGATGGGCATGAATATGGGGAAAAATATGTGTACAATATAGTGGAGGCATGGCATAATTCACTCATAGGTTACTTCTTATCAAGGGGAAACACTGATTTTCCCCATATCTTCAAAATAAAATGGAAAATTAAAATGCAATAATTTTGTAGATTGGTTAGCATCTTTGGGGTTCATACTTTACAAACATCATAGACTTCCATATATTGAAGGAATCTGAAAAATTACCTTTGTTAAAATGCTGATTTTATAGATAAGGAAGCTAAGGCTTAGACTATTGAATAAAAAGAATTTGAATAGGGTAGAACTGTGTTGATGGACAGAATTGCATTAAGGCTTAATAAATATTAATCAAATCAATCACTTTGGAAGTGAGAGTATTAAGAAAAACTAGGATATTAAGAAAGAAGACTGGAGAGCTTGTATGTGCAGAGATAAGAAAATCCAGGAACACATTTAGAGTTCAAGGAAACTGAGCAGAGGGCAGAGTGAAGACTGAAACATAGAGTCCCCTCCCAGGTTGCCATGGTTACAAGTCTTCCTTCTCTAGCTAGCTAAATATAATGGAAAAAAAATACATGCAAATGAAGAAAACAGTAATTAGCCATACACATTCTGGAGAAAAATTTGGAACCAATTTGTGCCGTCTTCCAGGAAAAAAGATGCTGTCACAAAAGGATGGAATCATATCTTACGTTAAGCGAAGATTGTACTGAGCCCATGAGATTACATGTCTCTTGAGTTCTGCCAAATTTTGAGTTTATTTGGGCAAACTAGAGATAAATACAATGTGGCAACTACCTATTTGACCTGATGCCAATGCTATGTGGAAGAAATCCTGGGCTGACAAAAGGAGCTTACTTTCTGGCCTCTTTAGGGGAAATGAATTAGTTATCAGCAAAACTCGCTGCTTCCTACTCTCCTGCTGCCTTTGCTTCAATGAAGGAGGACAAATACTTCAAGAAGAGATCCTTGAGAAGAATTGAAGTTATTTTTTTTACCAGTAGAATAGCATTCTTTGTACAAATTCATTCATAAAATACATACGGAGCAAGTTCTAATAGCCAGCAACAATTCTAGAACTAGGGATGAGCCATGAACAAAGAAGACAAAATTGACTACTCTCTCAAAGTTTATGGTCTAGTGCGGGAAAGAGACAATAAATGAAATAAATAGGTTATACTATATACCCCACCTCCCCACATTAGGATGGTAGTAATCCATTACTATTAAAAGGAGGGTTGAAGAGTGGGGAATGCATAGAAATTTTAGAGCAGGTGACAAGGAAAACCTACCTGAGAAGACAACGTTTGAACAAAGATTTGAAGCAATGCAAAAACTAGGCATTACGATACCTGAAGTAAGGGAGAGCCAGGGAAATGGGATGTAAATATTTCCTAGTATGTTTTGGGAACAGTGAAGAGTGTAGCATGAGAAGAGAATGGTGGCAGTCACAGAGATGAACGGTAGCACGCAAGTCCCATAGGTCCTGTTTACATGCCGTAGTCCTGGCCCTTGAACTGGCGACAGGGAAGCCCTGGAGAGCTTTGAGCAGTGGAGTGATGTGACCCTTCCTATGCTTAAAAAGAACCTCTGAGGCTGCTGTGCCTGAAGAGACCTTGAGAGGACAAAGATAGAAACCTAGTTGAGGAGTAGCTCCTGGGTAGCTTAGTATGTTAAACGACGGACTTTGGCTCAGGTCATGATCTCATGGTTGGCAAATTTGAGCCCTGTGTTGGGCTCTGTGCCGACAGTGCAGAGAATGGAGCCTGCTTCTGAATCTGTTTCCCAATCTCTCTCTGCCCCTTCCCAACTCACTCACATTCTGTCTCTCTCTGTCTCAAAAATAAACCATTAAAAAAAAAGAAACCTGGTTTAGGAGACTAGTATGAGACAGTGACAATGACAGCTGTCACCACTGGTAAGCAGCTGGGGTCCCATAGTGGAAGGACTGAATATATTTTGAAAGAGATGTCTTTAGAATTTGTTGATGGACTAAATGAAGGGTAAGAGAAAGATGTCAATGATGAGACCAAGGCTTTGGGCCTTATGAGAAGAGGTGCTTCACGTTTCTAAAGCTCACTGTAACACGGTCTAGATGTGATCTCGTAAATGAAGAAAATTATCAAAAATAGAGAACCTTTTTCCAACTTTAGCTTTTAGTCTATAAATACAGTGTTTAGAATATGCCAGCCTCTTTGCTAATCATTATTCAAATGGAAGGAGCACAAGCCTCTTTATTAAGAAAGTAAAATCTTGTGGGTATTTTGTTTTGTGTTTTGTTTTCTGTTTAGTTGGTGTATTTACTGTTTAGAGTTTATTTTGAGAGGGGACTGGGGAGAGAGAAAGGGAGAAAGAGAGTCCCAAGCAGGCTCCATGCTATCAGTGTAGAGCCCAATATGGGGCTCGATCCCACAAACCATGAGACAAAATCTAGAATTGGATGCTTAACTGACTGAGCCACTGAGGTGTCCCAAGAAACTAAAGTTGTTAGTTTAGCCATTTCTGAGTTAAGCTAAAGAATAAAATCACAAAGACCAGCAATGCTGGTACAATTCTTGGACAGATGAGAAATGTGGCCAGGAATTTACCCAAGGGATACATGAGTGCTGATGCATAAGAACACACATACCCCAATGTTTATAGCAGCACTTTGAACGATAGCCAAATTATGGAAAGAGCCTAAAAGTCCATCAACTGATGAATGCATGAAGAAGATGTGGTTTATATATACAACAGAATACTACTTGGCAATGAGAATGAATGAAATACGGCCATTTGCAGCAAAGTGGATGGAACTGGAGGGTATTATGCTAAGTGAAATAAGTCAGAGAAAGACAGATATCCTATATTTTCACTCATATATGGATCTGGAGAAACTGAACAGAAGACAATGGCGGGGGGAAAGGGGAAAAAGAGAGAGGCAAACCATAAGAGACTTTTAAATACAGAGAACAAACTGAGGGTTGATGGGGGAGAGGGGAAAGTAGGTGATGGGCATTGAAGAGGGCACTTGTTAGAATGAGCTCTGGGTGTTGTATGGAAACCAATTTGATAATACATTATATTTAAGAAAAAAATGTGGCAAGGAGTAGGAATTGTATGCAATTAATCGCTTGATAAGTTTGTTACTGTGTTTATGGAGTACATTGGTGAAGAGAAAATGGAGGTATTCTCTAATTTATGTAAAATAGGAAAAATGTGAGCTAAAGACAAAGCTGACAAAGGGAGATCATAATTTTATGCAGAAATACTGATTCTAGGAATAACATATATTGATACTTTTATAGATTTGGGGAATTGTGCTATTCTGTAAATTGCAAACATAAATTTTTCTTTCTGTAAGAAGTTTCTTTCAGACTGAACGTAAAATCCTTCTCTCCATTCTTCTGCTTTTCCTCATTAATATCTAGTGCTTTAGACCTCAATATTTACAACATCCTCAACATCTATGTGCAGTTTTCTTCTTTTGCCATGATCTCCTTTACCTAAATGGAATTTAAAATGACTTGGTAGTTTATGGACCATCTGAGAGCCAAAAATAAAACCAAGTGCATCACTTCAACTCATATTTCTATTAATAATTGGAAGCTGTGTACTTACAAAGACTATATAGATGAACTCATTTTTTAATTTTTGTTTCCCTAAGTAGAAACTTGGCTTATCAGTCACTTGGGGAAAATACATCTCTGCTGGTTAAAACTGATTCTGTTAATCCTCAACTGGAATTTTATAAAGTACTTGGCTAAGGACCAAAATGATTTTTGCATGAATATAAATCCAAAGAGGGAAGGACACATTGTAATAATTATACATCTTACTCTGGAGGGCAAATTGCTTCCCCAAATCAATCCTTACTCTTTTCCCCAGTGACTATTACAGTATTTTATATTAAAAAGTTTTTTCAGGTAATAAGTGAACTAGTTTTCAGACTGAAAAATATAGTAGTTACACAGGTTAAAAGGTGAAATTCACAACTATTGACATTCCCTACCCTTGATGTAATTCCTATCAACAGTTTTGTTCCACTACTGTATATATTGTATTATACTATTTTCCACCTAAACATATGGTTATCTTTGGATGTTTGTGCTTAAGTGTAGATCTCAATATTTTTCCCTTTTTTGTGTGTGTGCCTTTATTTTATTTTGAGAGACAGAGAGTGAGTGGGGGAGGGGCAGAAAGAGAGGGAGACATAGAATCTGAAGTAGGCACTAGGCTCTGAGCTGTCAGCACATAGCCTGATGCAGGGCTCTAACCCACGGACTGTGAGATCATGACCTGAGCCGAAGTCAGATGCTTAACCGACTGAGCCACCCAGGTGCTCCAGTGTAGATCTCAAATTGTACACACTTATCTTGTAGCCCATAGTATGCATGAGACTTAATTGTTTATTATTGCACCCTTAGTGTATTGTTTTAAAAACTTTTTAAAAATTAAATAAAAACCAAAAGGAGATAAAAACAAAAAATTTAAAAATTTAAAAAAATTAAAAATAACTAAAATGGGTCCCTGGGTGGCTCACTGGGTTGAGTGTCTGACTCTTGATTTTGGCTCAAGTCATAATCTCGTGGTGGGGAGATTGAGCTCTGTGATGTGCTCTGTGATGGGTGTGGAGCCTGCGTGTGTGCACCTCTCTTAAAATGAAATTAAAAACAAAATAAAAATAAACATACTCATTATAGATACTAAAATGAGTATGGATGTAGATACAGTCTTCATGGGTATATGTACATATATTTTGCTACATTTTTAGATCTGGTATTTTAAGGCAAAGGATGGCATTTTGAATTTTAGAAATACTATCAGGTTTGCCTTCAAATTCAGTTTGATTTACAATATCAAAACCAAGAAAAAATGACATTAGTGCAATACATAGAGCTTACTTAGATTTCACCATTTTTTGATGCACTCATTTTTGTGTTTTATGTGATTTGTTTCGCATGTAGATTTGGGTAGCATCACAGTTAAGGTACAGAACTGTTTCATGACCACAAGTTTACCTGATGCTGTCTCTATAACCACACCCATCTCTTCCCAATCTTTTGAAAATGTTTTCCTTAACTCAGCATAATTCCCTTGGGATTACATCCTGCTTGTTGTACATATCCATATTTTCTCCCTTTTTGTTGCTGAGCAAGATTCCATGATACAGGGGCGCCTGGGTGGCTTAGTCGGTTAAGCGTCCGACTTTAGTTTAGGTCATGATCTCGCGGTTCGTGGGTTCGAGCCCCGCGTCGGGCTCTGTGCTGACTGCCAGCTCAGAGCCTGGAGCCTGTTTCAGTCTGTGACTCCCTCTCTCTCTGACCCTCCCCTGCTCACGCTATCTCTCTCTCTCTCTCTCCTAGAAATAAAACATTAAAAAAAAAAGATTCCATGATACAGATACACAAGTTTGTTTAACAATTCACGTTTTAAGTGCATTTGGATTGTTTTGGGGCTATTACAAATAGAGCTGCTATAACTATTCATGAACAGGTTTTTTTGTAAACCTAAGTTTTCATTTACTGGTATAAATGCCCGAGTATAATTCTTAGGTTGTGTTAAGTGCATGGTTAGTTCTATCAGAAACTGCCCAACTCTCTTCCAGAGTGGCTGTATCCTTTTATATTCCCACTGGCAAAGCACGAGGGTGATCAGTTTTTTGTTTTGTTTTTTTTTTTTTTTGGTATCTTCACCAAAATTTGGTGTTATCACTATTTGCCTTTTAGCCATTGTGATAGATATTTTTAAACCTGATAAGACAGAATAAATATTGGTTGCATGACTAGATAATTCAGACATTTTACATATAGTAAAAATGAAAAGATGTGTACATGTCGACTATTTGAATATATAATTCAAAAATGGTGAATAAAGTTACAGAAACTAAATGATATAAACGTCATGGAATTTATTCCTAGAGTCATAATATCATATTTATGCTCTGATATTTACTGGTTGCCTTACCTATGGTATGTCACTGTAGCTCTCTGATCCTCCTCCATATTGTTAAAGGATATAAAATGCCGGTTGCCAAAAGTTTGGGTGAGAATTAAAAATAATGCAGCTGGAATGCTTAAAAACACCAAAGTACCATTGCTATTACAAAATACTTGATTTTTTGGGTAGCAATAATATGGCTTCATCTCTCTCTCTCTCTCTCTCTCTCTCTCTGTCTCTCTGTCTATCTATCTATCTATCTATCTATCTATCTATCTATCTAATTTTTTTTTTTGAGGGACAGAGGTAGGAGAGCAAGAATCCTAAGCGACCTCTCAATGGTGATAGCACCTAAACTGAAATTGACAGTCAGAAACTTAACCAACTGAGCCACCCAGGTGCTCCAGCTTGTAATTTTTGATGGAAAATAAGACACTGTGCTCCTATAAAAATCCATAATACTAAGCTAGGTTAGATACATGTGACAAGTAACATTCAGCTATGTATGACTACATGTAAAGAACACTAAATATTCTTTCTTTAAATATACCATAGAAGAAATCAAGAAACCTTGTGACAATCGATATCAAATTTGTTTTGCATTGTTAGATTTGAAAAATATAGAGTGTTTTTAAATTATTTTGAGTGTTTTATGGGTATTTACATGAGCTGTGAGAAACAAAAGAGAGCAGGACCATTTTGGAAGGAAATCCTCTAACAGATATATCTGCTTATATTGATGTAAGAATAAAGGGGAAAAACCTGTTTTTCAGTTTCTGCAGTCCCCACATAATACATTGTTTTTGCAATTGTTATGAAGTCACCCAGAAAATTGCAAATGTTACTGAGAAAGCAACATCAGC
Source organism: Hyaena hyaena (assembly GCF_003009895.1). Lineage (NCBI taxonomy): Eukaryota > Metazoa > Chordata > Mammalia > Carnivora > Hyaenidae > Hyaena > Hyaena hyaena. The sequence goes on from NW_024081136.1 coordinate 663,952, forward strand.
TTATTTTAAATGGCTGAGCTAAGAGATTTTTATAGCCAATTCAAGAAACAGATGTTTTTTTATGATCACACTGTAATAACTGCTGTATCCCTGTAATAACTACATGAGCATTCCAAAGAGAAATGTTTTATTAATACTAAATAATTCCAATGATGGTGATGTAATGGCCAATTAAAGGTTGTTTGGGTTGCTTCTATGCTGGTGCTAATATGAGGAACTTCAGCAATTATTTTCATTGTAAAATGTTGATGATTCCCATGTATTAATGCCTTTACATCTTCTTAGAATCTGAAAAAGGCAATACAGTAGTTTCCTCTTTTCTGTGGTTTTGCTTTCCGCGGTTTCCGTTACCCACCATCTCGAAGTGAATAACTGAGTTCCTCCTGACCTAGCCTTAGAGGTCATCAGTAGCCTAATACTACATTACAGTGCCTATGTCATTCCCTTACTTCATCTCATCATGAGGCATTTTGTTTTATATCATCATAAGAAGTACAGTGCAATAAGATATTTTTAGAGAGAAACTACTTTCACATAACTTACTGTATATTGTTACAATCTATTTTCAGTTACTAACTTCTTACTGTGACTAATTTATAAAGTTTATCATAGGTATGTACAGAGGAACAACATGGTATATGCAGAGTTCAATACTGTCTGTGGTTTCAGGCAACCGTGGGTAAGGGGAGGGACGGCTGTGGCCCAGAACCTATTTTATCAAAATACAAAATTCTATTCTATCATTTCCATAAACTCTTAGAGTGTTTTTGTAGAAGTTTTTTGTTGAACCAAACTTAGGTTGAGAATATTAGGAATAGTCACTGCTTATTCATTACAATAACTCTAATTCAATTTTAAGATGATACCACATTAGAATTTAGGTAAACTGAACTTAACTGAAAATAAGTTTAATGCAATACTCTTTCTAAACCAATGTCTCAAATTCCTTTCATCCTCATGCCATTCAAATCTAAGAAAACATCCCCGAAATATATTTTATTAATAACTTCAGTTTTAGTATTTGCATTTATTAAAGTAAACTGTGTATAATTATTGCTCAACCTTTCTTCTTAGGTTTATTTCTTAAGCAAAAGCTCAGTCTCCTAACTATACTCTCCCACCCTTTTTTCCCTTATTAGCCCCTACTTCATGAGAGACATAGACTTTTCTTTCTTATGCAGATGCATATCTTTATACACAAATCTCTTAACAAATAAGCCTCATTAAAAGGGGTACTTGCCTTCATCCCTTGGTGGCTTTGTGTGGTTTATAAATTAGTTGATGAAACTGTCCATGTGTTCTTTCCTACAAGAAAATTTTATCGCTGCATATTATAAGCACAAATCATAATATTAGCCAAATTCCTACAGAAGGATGCCTGGTAGTTTTAGATTTTTCAATATTTTTTAAATGCTACAATAAAGTTTTCTAAATATAGTTCTTATTTTCATATCTAAGGATTCTTAGAAGTATACTATCTGAGAGTCATACCTTATTTAAAAAAGTGCTCCTCAGAACAGTTGTGGAAATTCATAATTAAACACACATACATACGTGTACACAAAATTTCCCTAAGCATGGTAGGAGATTCAGTTCTGTACACTTGTCAACACAGGAGATTATAGTTTTTATTAAGTTTATACCACTGTGATAGAAGACTATGAAATTCAGAACTCACATTTGAGGTTTAAGTTTTCTACATATTTATCATTCAATATTGTTCTGGAATATTGTTCTGGCAGTTGTCTCTATCCATTCTCCTTTTTTTCTTTTTCTTTTATATATATTTTAATTTTTAAAAATGTTTTATTTATCTCTGGGAGAGAGAGCGTGAGCAGGGCAGGGTCAGAGAGAGAAGGAGACACAGAATCTGAAGAAGGATCCAGGCTCTGAGCTAGCTGTCAGCACAGAGCCCAATACAGGGCTCAAACCCACAAACTGTGAGATCATGACCTGAGCCGAAGTTGGTCGCAGCCGACTGAGCCACCTAGGTGCCCCCATTTTCTTTCTTTTTAAATGTTTATTTTGAGAGAGAGCATGTATGCAAGTTTAAGCAAGGGAGGAGAAGAGAGAGGAGGAGAGAGAATCCTAAGCAGGCTCTGTCAGTGGGGAGCCTGATAAGGGGCTCCATCTAACAAACTTAAAGATCATGACCTGAGCTGAACTCAGGAGTCAGCACTTAACTGGCTGTGCCGCCTAGGTGCCCAAAACCCATTCTCCATTTTCAGTAGGATCAAAGATCATAGTTGAATACTATTTTGGCAACACCTAGTATTAAGATCTAGAGAACATTAGAATATTTCATGAGTGAGCCATGATGACATGGGTTAGGATTTGGCTAGGGAGAATGGAGGGGATACAGATATTAAAGCAAAATGGAGAAATTCTAAATCACAGATAAATGCATGTGTTTTGTGTCAGGTGACCCAGAGAAAGGTGAAACAGTGACTAGAAGGAGACCTGGTCTGGAATAAGCCTCATCGGTGCATTTTTGGAGGCGGAGATGTATCCAAACAGAAAATGGCCCATAAACAGTTAAAGATAAGGGGCGGTATCTCAGCTTGAGAGGACAAGACCCTATTGTAGATTCATACTTACTGAACATCATCATATTTATATACTCAGTGGGGTCAGTGCCAAAATATATAACCAGAATCACTCAACACCTAGGGGGATCATGACATACATATGTAAATTCTATAGTATTCATACTAGTGTATGAAAAAAATGTCAGTGGCTAATTCTTTTTTTAAATTATTTTTAATGTTTTATTTATTTCTGAGAGAGAGAGAGAGAATGAGCAGGGAAGGGTCAGAAAACCCCCAAACCGTGAGATCATGACCTGAACCATGAACTGAGCCAAAGCCGGATCCTTAACTGACTGAGCCACCCAAGCACCCCGTGTCAGTGGCTAATTCTAAACAATAAGATTTGTACCCTGCCTTAAAAGTTTTGATGAATTTATGTTTGTATTCTACCAATGAGTTGTTCTTACTAGAATACTGCAAGAGAAACAAATCATCACAGAAAGATTTGAAACAAGGATTTGAAAGTATCCAAATTCTCTATTCTGTACCAAAACTTTTATCTCCTCTCAACTGCAGAGACCAAATTACCTCTCAAATAGATAAGGTAGCTGTCTCAACAAAAGCTTCCCTTTATACATGCCTTGTATTTGTTTTACACCTCCCACCAGAAACATCACGACCCAGAAACCTAGCATGCTGCAATAGGGGGATGGCTGACTTGGCTAAAACTACACAAGGCAGAGTGGCAAATCCTAATTGCAAAATGGGAATTGGCACCATACTGTCCTGTATCAGAGGGATACCTGGGAAATGTGTGTCTAATCTGCAGGTATCAGCCTCACTAGGTGTCCATCAAGAGGGGCAGGCTGGAAGACTGCAGACAGGCTATGCCTAGGCAGACCTTGGTGCCACTCAGGATAGGCACTGCCACACTGGGTCATAACAGAGGGCCTTCACCAGGAAGCAGAGTTCAGTTCCGAGAAAACAGCCGAGAATGTTTATTTCTAATTCTGCAGGTACAAATACAGAGAAATAACTTGAGTACATGGGAGCTGATCAGATGCAGTCCTCAATCAGAAGGGCAGAGGGGATGCTCTTCAGTGGGCTTGCTCATCTCCAGCCTTGTGAATGTTTCTTTGAGTCTGAGTGTTCATGAATTCTGGGATCACTCCTTCAGTGAGTCAGTCCTTTAGTGAGCTCTATATTGCTCTTGACATCTCTGGCAGGCTGAACAGAACATTAAAATATGCTAACACTCGATATAGCGTTATGTTTGGAGAAAAAGCCCCTGTGTTATATTTCAAATTGTGTTGAAAAAGAGATAATATATAATAAAATTAATTATCCACTATATACAATTACCTACGGAAATCTTACAAGCATGATTTATAATAGAGAAGCTGGAAAGGCTACAATCAACCTAACTACAGCCAAATAAGGATATAAAAAAGGGGGCGCCTGGGTGGCTCAGTCAGTTAGGCACCCGGCTCTTGATTTTGGCTCAAGTCATGATCTTACTGTTCGTGAGGTCGAGCCCCACACCAGGTTTTGTGCTGACAGTACAGAGCCTGCTTGGGATTCTCTCCTTCTCTCTTTGCTTCTCCCATGCATCTCTCTCTCTCTCTCTCTCTCTCTCTCTCTCTGTGTCTCTCTCTGTCTCTCTCTGTCTCTTTCTCTCTCATAAACTTAAAAAAATACAGAAGGAGATGGGATCTCAGAATGATTCTAAAATGTAAACTGTAAACTTAAAAGCTCTTTTGTTTTCAACTTTCAACTAAACAGTAAGTGCAAGTTATGTCAAACATGCTGGAATTTGGACTTAGGCACAATTTATACACTTATATCACGAAGTACATTCATTTCTCCTCTGAATGATGTTCTACATAGAGGCATAAATGTTTCCAGTGTTATCACTATAAGTGCAATCCATATATAACATCATTTTTTTATTGCCTTTTTGGTGACTGTGGTGTCATTTCTTTTTCAGTGTAGTCCACCACTTTCCTAAATAGGTCCTCCGGTAAATCAGTAGGATGGTTTTGTTTTTTCAATGTGGGCTTAAGATTCTTATTGATTACTTCTGGAAAAGTGAGAATCCTACAAATTGCATTAGCTGAAAAGATCAATGGCCCATTAGACTGGCATTTTATAAAGACCTAGACTAGATGCTTCAGCAGAAGGCCAGAAAAAAATTACCTTTCATAAAGCACCTGTCCAATTGTTCAATATTATACCACAGGGGAAATTTTTTTCCTAATTCCAGCTGGTTATTATTTTATGTTTTGAAACACAACGATTGATGACCCTTGTAATTTTAGCTTGGCTTATAAAACGGCACATAGTTTGTTATTTATATTCACATAAATGCCCATTCTATTGTTTTAATCTTCCTAAGATATTGGCCACCATAATTTTCAGTGTCAGAAGACTTCAAAAGAAATATGTTAAAAAATGTTTTTTGAGAAAAACAAAAATTTTGAGTTCAAGTGAAATAAAAATATGTAGGATGACTTTATCTGACATAAGTGTATTCTAGATTGCCCTATCTGAAATGAAAGATAGAGCAGGGTGGAGAGAGAGCAGCCATTGAAATAGTTGTCTGTGTAGTGTCTAAATATATATATGATTTTTTTACTGGATTCTTGTACAAATAATATGTCCTATTCCTTTGTTTCACTTAGCCCTGTATCTAATGTTTGTTTTCATTTTCCACCCAAATATCTTGAAGATTCTCTTAGGTTTTAGTTAAGAGAACAGGGGAAATAGTTTAAAAATCACTGTCATGGGGGCACCTGGGTGGCTCAGTCGGTTAAGCATCCAACTTCAACTCTGATCATGATCTCACGGTTTGTGGGTTGGAGCCCTACATCAGGCTCTGCACTTACAGCGTGGAGCCTGCTTGGAGTTCTCTCTCTCTCTCTCTCTCTGGCCTTCCCCCCACTCATGTTCATTCTCATTCTCTCTCTCTCCCTCATAATAAATAAACTTAAAAAAAAATAACCACTGTCCTGGAATTCAAGGATCTGGGATTTGTCCCTTATCTGTCACTGACCAGCTTAGTGGCCTTGGAGAAATCATCTTCCCTTTTGGTTTGCTTGGTTGCTAGGTTTTACAAGCTTCATCATTTGCAGACACTAATAATCTTGTTCTAATAATGTCAGCCATCCCCTAGTTTTTCAAGAGTTTATTCCTACCAATAATTTCAGACTCGGATTAATAAAGATAGATATCCAGTGACTGTGGATTAGGTGTAGTGTAAAAGTATTTATTAGGTCACTATTTCCTCCACATCCCTCTCACTTCTAAGTACTTCATTAAAGTCTCAATAAAGTCAGGTCTACTTGATGTTCTTGATCCATACGTCAGCTACCTGAGGGAGTTTTACTGAGGTTGTCCCATTTTTATTTTTGTTCTTTAATGACTTTACCGTGATTCTTCTCCCTGGGATCACAGACCCTAAAGAGAGTCCTGTTCCAAGAGAGAATTGGTCATATAGAACCAAGGTGCTGCCACATTTGTATCCTCCAGTACTATTGCTATTTGAGAAATATGCTTTCCTGTCCTAGACGTTTCCATGGGCCTCTTTTTATATCAACAGAAGGATGAGAGGCTTTACCCAGTGTTAGTCTATCTGTCTAATCTTCTCAAGGGAAGCCCTGGAGTTGGACCAGCTGTTATTCAATTCAGACACCAACTTCTCCCATTCCAGCACCTTGCTGAAGAGTTCCGGAAGGGTTTGAGACCAAGATTACATGTTGTATGATGTTTCTCATTTGCAATACAAAAAAGGATAAATGAGATTAATGACTCATTTAACCCTCAATTGATATGATGCATTGCTTTAATACGGTGCATTATACGCATGACACATTCATTAAATATCCATTGCTTGATCAACACAAATAAATAGCATGGCATGAAGCATAGATAACTGAACTTCATAAAGAGAAAATTTATGTCTTAAATTATTTAACAAAATAACTTGCCTTCCAGATAAAGTATTTTATTGCTATGAAAGGTGCAAGGTTCATAGCTGAGGCCAAACGAGTGGCTGAAAGGAACATATTTTGTACATAAAGGAAGATATTTTTTCCCTTTCTTCAGTTGTACTGGTATAATGTTTGGCAAGCAAGATGTCGGAAAAGATGGGAAAGGTAGAACAGTCTTTCATGGAAAGCATGTTTTCATCAAAATGGAGTAGGTCAAGGTTACTATAAATGAACAGCCTGTGGTGAAGGTTTCTGTGTGCTTTCCATGTTCTCTGATACTGTTTGCCAGTGGAAAACTGGAAATGATAATTTTTCAGTCCTTTATACAAGATAGTAAAGAAAACACATGTGGAGGTAATTTTAACCAATAGGAGATAGGATACTAGGTTTCAACCAACTTTCTTATCACAGATAAAAGGGTAGTATTAAACATAATGTAGTTCACATTTTGTTATAAATAGTGGCAGTTTAAGTGACATGACTAAATTATTGGGTTTTAAATATCATATAGCAAATATATGGCAATTAATCTTACTAAATTCTAGAAATACTGTTAACACTTTCTTGACAGGCAAACAATGGAATATGTTTCTCCTTAATATTTTCACAGGTATAGAATACTTTGATCTAACTCCCATATAGCAGCTTCGAATTATTCTTCATGAAATTATACAAATTTTAGTCACATTTTAGAAGAAGTTTCGAGGAAGTGTGCAGTTTCTGTGTGGGTATTCATTTGGAAAAGTAAAATTTGTTGTTTATGAAATCTTGTAGTTTAGGTAAGGCTACCTAGGTTCCAAGCCTAATAAGATGATATATTCAGTAATGCAACTCAGGGTTGGAAATATATATATATGGATATATATATATATATATATCCATATATATATATATGGACAGATAGGCCTACATCTGTATACATATGTATTTCCATGTATTTCTAACACCTATCTAGAGATTTGTGTATATATACATACAATTGTTTTCTCATTCACAATTTTGTTTCTGATATTCTAATAGATGATGCTGACTTGTAACCAGTTTTTGTTCAGTAACTTACAAACGTGTGTAATGATTTTCAAAGTTTCCTGTGCACAAACAGAAGTTAGGTGTTTGTTTAACTTATTGTTAACAAACAATAAGTACTATAGTACTTTAATATTATTTAACAAAGCAGATTTCCACAGTTGCTAACACAGAGAATCTTCCCCCACAATGCAAAATAGAACTTGTTGAATGTTTTAAACAATCTCTTTATGTAAATCTTTTGCAGACTGTTCATAACATACCTATCGAAAAAAAATGACCAAGGCAATATTAACAGAAACAAGAAGTCATAAATACAATTCAGTAGGAGGAGAATAAGGAGACCATTTTGAAACATGATAAAGTGGACATGTCCAGGGAAGGTGAATGTGTAGATTTGGAAACTGTGACAAAGATTGGGATCTTATGAAGTCCGATTGAGGCAAAGAACATTAGGAGAAAGGTGAGAAAAGTATCTAGAGAATTGCTTAAGGGAAACAATGAGGACTTCTTATCAGAAGAAACAACATTCTTAGCCAAATCAAACATTGGACACAATAATATTCGTTAATTTTAATTATTACTGTTTCTATAATTTATCTATCTGTTTGAATACAAGGCTTCCTTGAAGCACCTGGGTGGCTCAGTAGGCTGAGCATCAGACTTAAGGTCAGGTCAGGATCTGGTTCTGTGCTGACAGCTTAGAGCCTGCTTGGATTCTGTTTCCCTCTCTCTCTCTACCCCTCCCCTGCTCACATTCTTTTTCTGTCTCAAAAATAAATTAATTTAAAAAAGAAGACAGGGCTTCCTATTATTAAATACCGGGAGACAGAGACATTTATAGATACTCTTAATTGTAAAATTTTACATTTTAATCTACACTTTCTATTTCAATCAAGTAAACCCATAGCAGTACAAGTTCATCTCTTTCACCAAGGTTAAATACCAATCACAGTTGTCTATAGTACCAATTGAAGCAAAAGCAAAAATTTAAATATTCTTCATGAAGATAGCTCTTACCCAGTAAGGAGGAAGAAAGGAGTTTCCTTGACATTTTCTGTAACTAATTTAATAAAAAATATTATAAAAGACTAAGTTCTGAGAGCCACTTGCTGTATCAGCCTTTGGCCACTCTATAATCACTTCTCCTTATAGTCTGAAATTAAAGTTATAAAGGAGGCATAATTTCATAACCACCCAAGAGTTTGAGAGAGTTGAAAGCAATATAAAATCTTAGAGGTAATGTTATTTTTTAATGCAAATGAGTGTCCCCTTCTTTTGCTCAAGGGAGAGAAATGCCCATGGTGTTTTGTTGTCATCAAGAGCAGCTGAAAGTCATCGTGATCAATTTAAATTTTTAACACGGTGCAACAGTAATGAAATATGAGTGCATGTAACTCAATACAGGAATTTGTGTGCTCATGAATAATGACTAATGCCTGTGATTTTTAATTAAAACAATTTTTTTTTTTATTACCAGTCCTTTGGCTATTTTCCCAAAAATATGCACATAGGATTGGATTGGTATTAGTACTCTTATTTATAAAAGCCTATAAATTCTGAAGGCCATATCTGTAATGTGGTATACATATATGCTCACAAATAAGTCCTCTTTTGTGTATTTTAAATATAAGTTGAAGCACTTTATAGTAAGTGCTATGTAGAATTCGTGGTTTTTAACTTCATCAGGCTTTTTAGTGAATTATCTGTGTCTTAAAGACTACTAGGTAATTACAACTTTAATAAGATTTTAACATGTGAAAAAATCATATGCAGTGGATTATTTAATTCATTTATTATAACATTAAAACTTTTTTCTTAAAGGTACATACCTTTTTGTAAGCCAATAATTTACATAGGCAATAAAGAGTAAGCTTGAACTGTCTATTTACGTTAAAAAATCAGGATTTATTCAATGGGCATTAGTAAGTGTATGAATTAGTACAAAACACTAATTTATCAGAAAAAAATAGGGTTTTGATACTTTGCAGTAAATGTTGAATATCTTGAAAGGCATTTACATTAATGGTAGCGTAAATCTATTAAATTTCTACTATATCCCATAAGAGAATGTGATTGCTTAATCTAATAAGAGCCCTGAAAATCAACTATTTATCTTTCATTTTGTAGATAAGAAAATGGATTCTCAAAAATACTGAGTAATTCACCCAAGAATTTTTGCTATGTCCTATACTAGATGAGTGGGGGCATCCAGATTTTATCCTATCTTTAATTGGCTTCAAAGTCTAATATTTTGTTATTTTAATCAGGCTTTTTTGAGTGTTTTGTGAAGAATATTGATCTCTGTGGAAACAAATGGATATTATGGACCAACTGTCTTACCCCACAAAATTGATGACAAATTTTATAAACACTGGGTTATAATTTAACAAGCAACTTTACTCTAAGATTTCTTAGAATGTCTAATAAACAATATAAATTTCCAGGGGGGAAATCAATTGTGTGGTTTTTCCTAAATTGATGTGAAGCCAAGTCCTTTTTACAGAGGGGATAATTTTCTATGAACTTGAACCATTAACTATTAATTTGTACACATTCTGCTCAAGTGCCAGGATGTGGCATAGTTATTAGATTAGTTAATAGTTTGCATAAATACCAAAAATCCATACTTATGGACTGGTCAATTGATCAAGTGATTAGAATAAATTTAAAACAAATGCATTTTTTGGTCTTTTGCCAGTGTTTGCTTGGTTCCCCAGACTTTGTCTTCCTTATCTTTAATGAAGGCCATGAATGTCCAGCTTGCAGACTCAGACTTTCCTAATCATTAGGAGCAACTTTCACCTCAATCTGGAGGGATCTCCACAAAATACTGTGCCAATGCAGACCTGGCCAGCTCTGTGATTCCAACCTGCTAGACCCTGACCTGTGTAGTTAACGGAATGCTCTCTTTGATCTCCTTGCACCGAATGCTGGCCTTAATTCGTGGTTAATAAACATATGAAAAATAAATGCCCAGTCTAATAAGTAGAGAATTGCCAAATAAGGCGATGATAGAGAAATCCCATATAACTGAACAGTTGAAAAAAATACAGTATCTAGCATTAGTGTGTAGCAGAGAGTACATATACCTACCAATAATGGTAGATGTGTGAATCTGGACAATGTTTAGTAGGGCATTGGCAATTTAAATCTCGAAATTCAAAGGACTCAAAACCTGAGAGATGGTTATTTCTTTTAATTGGGAATAATATTTTGAAAAGTTTAAAAATTGGTTGAATTTTTGTTGTACAAATTTGGAATGAATAAATGAATTACAGTATATCCCTGAAATACAGCATATCGTTATTAAATTACTATAAAATATTAATGGCATAAAAAATGTTTATGATGTCATGTTAAATATAAAAGGAGAGCGTTTATATGCAGTTTTTCTCAATTTGTGTCAATATGCATATAAATGATCTGAGATATTTTTGTAAGCTGTTTTTTTTTTTTTAAGTTATTTTGAAAGAGAGAGTAAAGGAGGAGCAGAGAGAGAGGAGAGAGAGAAAAAGAGAGAGACAGAGTGAGAGAATCCCAAGCAAGCTCTGTGTTGTCAGAGCAGGGCCCGATGTGGGGCTCAAACTCAAAAATGGTGAGATTATGACCCGGACTCACATCAAGAATTAGACACTTCACCGACTGAGCCACCCAGGGACCACCTCTAGTTTTGTAAACTGTTTATAGGTGGTATAATTCTGATTTTTCTTTTTGTAATTTTGAACTAAAACAGTCTCTGCAAAGTACTGTAAAAAATTCAGGCATAGCAATACATACTAGGATAAATACTTTATGTGATACTTTGATAAATTTACCTACTGAATTACTATCAAATTTTTCCCATATCTGTGTAGTAAAAACCTACACAAGTATATTTGTTTCTTCACTCAAAACATGCTTTGAGCTTCAAATTACCAAATATTACTTAGCTTTTTATTTTTATATTTTTTTCCCAAGCGATTGTTGTTAAGAGATTGTTTTTAAGAGATGGCTTTTACAAATACAGCACTTGGTTATCTCTATCTCTTTTAATTAAATCTCTTTATGTTTCAATCTTCTACCTTATCTACCAGTTCCAGTAGAAATAGTCATTTTAGGAAACTCATGTTAAAAATCCTACAGTGGCTCCCCATTGTGAGACAAACTACATGCAGCTTTTTTTCCTTCTGTTTATTATTGAGACAGAAAAAGAGCATGAGTGGGGGAGGGGCAGAGAGAGGGAGACACAGAATCTGAAGCAGGTTCCAGGCACTGAGCTGTCAGCACAGAGCCCGACGCAGGGCTTGAACCCACAAACTGTGAGATCATGGCCTCAGCCGAAGTCAGATGCTTAACTGACTGAACCCCCCCAGGCACCCCAGACTATGTTCAGCTTTATCAAACAGAACCAAATTAGGTCCCAGTGGTCTGAATAGCTTTCAAGAGAGCCTGATGACTGTCCTGGGTGCCCTCGTATTACTTTTTGCCAGTTGTGCTTTTCTCCGCTCCTAGAAAGGACAGTGTTGGAATCCTATGTCTCCTTTCTAGCTGGCCTCCACCTCACTAGTTCAGAGAGATTCTTTATATCCGTATTCATTGGTTAATAAGCATTTTATATTTGTGCATCTATGCTGATTGTATTTTTAAGTTACTTTAAATGTTCTTCCATCTTGTTCACAGGGACTTACTTGACTGGATTGCTTTCTTCCAAAAATAGGAGCCATGCTTTCAACTTGTAAGGATTGTCTGACTTCCAATTCCATTTCTATATTATGATATTTGCTCAGACTTGAAACACAAAAAAAAATTCAAATAATGAGGACCCACTCATTCAGGAGGCATATCTACTTCTAAAGCATTTGAACCAACAGAATTTCAAATAGCTTTTTACACTATTTCATATTTAGGTATAATACGTTCAATGACTCTCTGCTATTGACAAGCCTACTTTCTTGCAGGAGTATAACAATTAGCCTTTTAAGCTAACTATTTATTGAAGGAACCTTAGAAGCAAGTCAGCCATGATGACATTCAGAACAATAATTCAATTTCCTGGCTCACCAGTTAGGCCAGAAATCACAGTCTTACTATATTTCAAAGAATTTATGATAAAAGAAAAAAATACTTGCTCTAAAATACTCAAACAGCCTGAGCCCTGCAGGTTGCCAGGAATTTGGGACATACTTTACAACTGCTCATTTACATCTGTGCCACAATAAAATCAATTTTTGGAAGGAAGTGGATGCTAGGGGGGTGGCTGGGGCAGAACAGAAGATATTAAAATTCAAGTAGTTTGCCTACAAAAATTTGGTATTTCATGCTAAGCATAAGCAAAAAAGGAGTCTGATGAATCATTACTTTTCAAACAAAAAAGTGGTTTATAAATTTCTTTAATAGCCATCTAAAATAAACATGATGCAATACATTTCCTCATATTAATTTATTTAAACTTCAGCCAAATTGTGAAAGGTAGATATTATTACTATGAGCTTTTAAGGCGGAGAAATACTTGAAGGTCAAGTAGAAAGATGAAACAGATTTCACGTTGTTGGACTGAGATTATAATGCATATCTCACTCTCCAAACCTTGTTACTGATATTATATCACACCATCAGTAAAGCCAATAGATATTTGGGAAGTCATTGTGTGTAGACATTAAATAAATTTTTAGTAATTGTTTCAAGCATTACTACTGAAATTTCATAAATGTTTTAGCATATGCTAATGTACCTCATTATAAAAAATTGAAGTATACATTCACTAAAATTTATGAAATATTGAAAAGAATACAAAATAGATTATGAAATGAATAACAAAAGATTAGACACAGAAAACAACTTATAATTCTCTAATAGACCAATTGCAGAGGCAGTCTGAGTTACTATTGAGTATATGTCTCCATGAGATTAATTGTTCATTCTCCCCACCATTACACTCTCAATACATTATAGAGTATAGGAGAAACCAGTTGGAGGTGGCCCAATCTCTGTTGGATGGTAAAGTTATGGTCATTTATAACTATTTAAGTGGCTTTTGTTAAAAGCTTAGTTCAGAGTCTGATGCTCTTAGCACAACCATACTACTAGAATTATTGTTTTAATCCTTATGAGAAAAAGTTAAGTTTATGCTGATATATAATAAAAATATATGCAATTTCCCATTTGAAATTTGACTGTGATGTTACCAAAGAATAACAAAATATATATTTTTTATATATATAACATAGCTATAACTCACACCACATTCTAATTTCAAATAAAGGATGTGACATTTCTTACAGAGATTTCTGAGCTAGGGCTCCATGGGAAGGGAAGGGGCGAGGGACGTTAAGAAAACAGAGTGAATCAGAAGGATAGCCTTAAGTTTTTAAGTGAAGTTACACCTTCAGTTCCATACTCAACTTCTGTTTTGAATCAACCATATTTTTGGTAAAGAACACGGATACTTGCCTGTAATCTTTATTCTGGGAGAGTTACTTATCCTGGGGCAGTCACTAGTCTTCAGTCTTACGGGGTCTCAGGGACAAAGACAAGGGGCATCAATCTCCACTTCCCCTGACCGCTTTGCTAAGTCCTCACTGCTTAGGTGCAAAACAGAGATAAATGCCATCAACACAAAGACTGTAGAAATAAAAAATCTGAGAAATAAGATTTCCATTTTCAATCACACATAGACAAGAACAGGGTAAATGATAAAAATGAGATGTTATAATTTCATAGTCTTCTATTACATCTTATGATATCAGAAGCATTATGTCATTAAATTCCTTGAAATCATAACTTTAAGGCTGAATGCAGTTTGTATGGAATTTCAGTGATGGTAATTGTTTTAATTCACTTTCTTTAAAGATACCACCAGTATGTTTGTTTTTATTTTTTAAATGTACTGAACACTTTTATAGAGAACTCTTTGCTTTTCCTTAGGACAAATTCCCAGCAGTTGATTGATTGGGTCAAAAAATATTAACATTTAAAGTACTCTTGATATACATTGCCAATTTATCCTCCAAAGAAAGAGTCCTTTTCATAACTCCTGGCAGCAGAAGAGGCTATCTTTTTACTACAAACTTGCCAACACTGAATATAATCATTAAAAATGTATTGAGTGTCTTAAATTTGAAATATTTTGATTATTGAACCTAAACAGCTTTATCTAATTTTTCAGTTATGAACAGTAATAAAATTATTTTTTTATTATAATGCATTATGGGATTGTCACCACCATCCCCAATTTCCAAAAGTCATTGTTAATGAGTGGCATAGAATAATGCAAAATGCAAGCAACTGATACGGAATAACAGAGGGTTCAAATTCCAGTCCTGATTCTTAACCTGACTACAGATTATAATATCTCTAGGTCTCCTATTCCACATCTCTATAATGATGATATTTTCAAACCTTATTGATTTTTGTGTATCTAAAATATAATATTATATAGTGGATATATAATTAAGTCCTAAATAAACATGGATTTTTCGTATGCCAGTACATATAACATTTTATTAAATACACTTTGTTAAATTTTAGTAAATTTTGAGACTTTTATATTGGCTCTGTTTCTTCAAATGAGTTGTAATTGTGTTGTTACATTTAGGGTTGCTCAATCTGAGATCTTGGTGTTTGTTTTGTCTGCAGTATATCCCAGGGTTCTGTGATGAGTGTGGGTGGAAAAGAGAAAAAAAGACATTTAAAGGAAAGTTGTGCTTGGTGAAGTCCTTCTTGGAAGAGTAAGTTTCATGTTGACTACCCCCTTTCTAGACCAACGTAAAACTTAACTGCCCTATGGAGCTAAAATTCTAGACTATGGAGGATAGTCAATAAATTACCTAGTAAGATGTGTTCAATTGTGTTAAATGTTGTGGAATTTAAAAAAAATAATAGGATAATCAGTGAAAGCCTCAAAAATAAGTTGACTTTTGAACAGATACTGAAAGGAGGTAAAGGGGAGAGCCATGCATTTACACATAGGAAGTAGGTTCCAAGCAGAACACACAGCAAGTACAAATGCCCAGAGTCCAGAGCATTCTTTTCCTAAAGAACAGTGTAGAGGCTGATATGGAGCAATGGAATGATCAAGAAAGAGTTGTTTGAGGTGAGGTGGTCTGACAGGTAGTAAGTGATCACATAGGACACACTGTAAGCCTTTGTAAGAACTAGTTTTTACTCTGAGTGAGAAAGTACATCATTGGAGGATTATGAGCAGAGGAATGACAAGATCTGACTCAATTTTTAAATGTCCTTATTCTCTGTTGAGAGTAGTATAGGGGTAAAGAAAAAGGAGGGAAACCACCTAGAATGTCATGGTAGTAATCTAGGGAGAGCTGTTGTAGCTTATATTAGGATGACAGCTAAATGAATCATAAAAGAAGAGAAAACAGGATCTTCAGACCCTATAGTTGTGGGGAAGGAAAGAAATAGAAGATAATATAATTGATACTCTTAGACAGTGTAGACCTCCACTAGCTTAAAACATACCCAAGCTCCACCTTAGAACAGATACAAGGCTATGGTGTGAATTTGTACTCCTCTTTTTTAACTGACATCTTAGTTTCTTAGATTCTTAGAATATTCCTTACTAACTACTGAGATTTCCCATTCAAGGTTCTTTTCAAGGAGTTCAATTTATATCAAATTGACCATGCCATGTATTGGACTAATCTGACTAAAAAAAATAGGACACATAAGTATATGTATAACCATAATGGTGATGAGATGACAAAACCTGTAAATAAAATTCTTGTTATTGATTAGGACCACTTTATGCTAAATCTGCCTTTATATTTTTGTTTAATTAAAATGTGGTATAGTTGCCTCTGTCAGGCAAAGTCTTCCAATGATTTATTCTTGTGAACTTAAACTTTTCACAGTGTAGCATAATTCTGGCAATTTAATAACCTCTTTAAGAGGCATAAAAGTCAGAATTCTTTTAATCTGATTTAGTATCAAAATAACGTAGCCAAGATACAGTAGAATTTTATATTACTGTTTAATATTTTCTACACTGTAAAAAGTCAAGCTCCAAAGTTGAAAGAAGTTCTTTTTTAAACTTTATTTTGCAAAAATTATAGACAAATACTGTACAGAGTCTCATATATCTTTCATCCAACCTACATCAATAGTAGCCAGCACTGTAACTTCAGAACGATATCAAAACCAGGATACTCATATTGGTGTAGAGCTATTAACTCATCTGTAGACTTTATTTGGCTTTTACCTGACAAATAACTGCGTGGTGTGTGTGTGTGTGTGTGTGTGTGTGTGTGTGTACCTCTGTGCAATTTTATTCAAACTAGATATTTGAGTAACTATTACCGAAAGGAAGATGCAGGATCATTCCATCACCACAAAAGAACTCCCTTGTGCTGTTTCCTTGGGTTTACATATGTCACCCCACATTCTTCCCTGCCCCTGGCAATCACTAATGTATTCTTCATCTCTTTAGTTTTGCCATTTTGAAAATGCTTTATAAGTGGAATCCTACAATATGAAACTTTGGAAGATGGATTTTAATAAAGCATGTTCTTGAGGTCTATGTGAGTTGTTGGATGTATAAACAGTTCATCTTTTTTATTGCCGAGGAGCCAAATAGATGGTAGGATGGTACTTTTTAACTATTTACCAGTTGAAAGACCTGTGGGAAATTTCCTGTATTTTGCTATTCCAAATAAAGTTGCTATGAACATTCCTGTGGAGATACTTGTGCAAATATATGTATATTTCTTTGGGATAAATGCCCAAGAGAGCAATTGCTGGGTCATGTAGTGAGTGCATGTTTAGTTTTATAGGAAAATGCCAAGCAATTTTCCAAAATGTGTCTAACAGTTTACATTGTCATCAACAGTGTATGAGAGAGCCAGTTTCTCTACGTTCCTCTCCATTAGATATTACCACTGTTTTTTATTCTAGCTGTACTGATATACATGTGATATTTTATTACAGTTTTTAATTTTATTTCCCTAATGACTAATGATCTAGAATATGTTGTAATGTGCAAGTATTTATTTGCTTTTTATTTGCTTCTTATTTATTTGCTTTTTGGTGAAGTGTGTGCTTATGTGTGTCTCCATTTTATAATTGAATTGCTTGCTTCTACTGTTACATTTTGAGTTATTTACACAATCTAGATACTAGCCTTTGTCAGATACATGCTTTGCAAATATTTTCTACTAATCTGTAGCTGTCTTTTTCTTCTTTCAATTGGGTCTTTTACAGCAGAAGAGTTTAATTGTGGTGAAGTCCAGTTAATATTATTTATGTATCACGTCCTGTCTAAGAACTCTTCATTTAGCTAAATGCTAAAGATGTTCGCCGATGCTATCATCTCTAAGTTTTATTTTATGTTTTACACTGAAATCCATGATTTGTTTTGAATTTATTTTGTGTTTGTTGTTAAGTTTAGGTTGTAGTTCTTTACGGATATGTCTATTTACATACAGCTGTTCCATCATTATTTATTGGAAAGAGTTATCTTCCATTTGAATTGCTTTTGTGCTTTCTTTAAGCATCAGTTGGGCATGTTTATATTAGTCTATATCTGGGTTCTCTGTTCAGTTCCATGATCTATGTATCTATTCTTCCACCAAAGCCATACTGACTTGATTACTGTAGACCTATAGTAAACATTGACATAAGGTTGAGCAATTCTTCCCATTTTGTTTTTAGAATTTTACTTAGCCTTCTAAAAAATATTTTATTTTTAAAAAACATTTGTTTATTTTTGAGAGAGAAGGAGTGGGAGAGGGGCAGGGAGAGAGAGTGCACGCCAGAGCCTTTGTGATGTATTTTAAAAATGGAAGTCTGCGGGGAGCCTGGGTAACTTGGTTAAGCATCCAACTTTAGCTCAAGTCATGATCTAATGGTTCATGGATTTGAGCCCCTTGTAGGGCTCTGTACTGACAGCTCAGAGCCTGGAGCCTGCTTCACATGCTGTGTCTCTTTCTCTCTCTCTCTCTCTTTCTCTCTCACCCCCCCAAAATAAATAAACATTCAATTTTTTAAAAATTTTTGTTTGTACCTTTTAATCCCCTTTATCTATTTCACCCATTCTTCCCACCACCTTCCCTCTTGGAATGAACAGTTCGTTCTCTGTGTTTAAGAATCTGTTGTTTCTTTGTTTTTGTTTTTTAATTCCATGGTTAAGTGGAATCACATGGTATTTGTCTTTGCCTGATTTATTTCACTTAGCATAATAAACTCTAGGTCCATTCATGTTGTTGCAAATAGCAAGATCTCTTTCTTTTATATGGCTGAGTAATATGCCATTAGAGATACAGATATACCACTTCTTTATTCATCTGTCATTGGACACTTGGGTTGCTTCTATATCTTGGCTATGGTGAATAACGTTGCAATAAACATAGGGATGCGTATACCTTTTTAAATTAACATTTTCACTTTCTTTGGATAGATATCCAGTAGTAGAATTACTAGATCCTGTGGTATTTTAACTTTTTAAAAATTTTTGAGGAATCTCCATACTTTTTCCCACAGTGGATTCACCAATTTACATTCCCACCAACTGTGCATGAGGGTTCCTTTTTCTCCAAATCCTTATCAGTGTTTGTTATTTCTTGTCTTTTTGATTCTAGCTATTCTGACAAGTGTAAAGTGATAGCTTGTGGTTTGGATTTGCATTTCTCTAATAATTAGTGATGAACATCTTTTCATGTGTCTGTGGGCCATCTGTAGGCCTTTGAAAAAATGTCTATCCAGATCCTCTGCCCATGTGTAAATCACTTTTTTTTTTGGTGTTGCATTGTATAAATTCTTCATATATTTTGGATATTAACCCCTTATTGGATATATCATTGGCAGATAGCTTCTCCCATTTGGTAGGTTGCCTTTTTGTTTGGTTGATGGTTTACTTCACTGTGCGACAGCTTTTTATTTTGATGTAGTCCTGAAGGCTAATTTTAGCTTTGGTTATCTTTGCTCAGGAAACACATCTAGAAAAATGTTGCTAAGGCTGATGTCTAAGAGATGATTGCCTTTGTTTTCTTAGAGGATGTTTATGGTTTCAGGTCTCATCTTTGGGTCTTAGTCCATTTTGAGTTTATTTTTGGGTATGGTGTAAGAAAATGATCCAGTTTCAGCCTTTTACATGTAACTGTCCTGTTTTCCCAGTACCAATTATTCAAGAAGATGGTCTTTTCCATTTGTATATTCTTGACTCCTTTGTCCTAGATTAATTCACCATATCAGTGTGTATTTCTTGACTCTGTATTCTGTTCCATTGATCTATGTGTCTGTTTTTGGTGCCAGTACCATACTGTTGTGATTACTACTGCTTCGTATTATATCTTGAAATCTGGAATTGTAGTATCTCAAACTTTGTTATGTTGCAAGATTGCTTTGGTTGCTCTAAGTCTTTTGTGGTTCCACACAAATTGCAATACTATTTGTTCTAATTCTGAACTGGAAATGCTGTTGGTATCTTGACTGAGATTACACTCAATTTGTAGATAGCAACTGGACATTTTAACAATATTCTTTCAATCTTTAATCTTTTTTTAAAAAGCGGCAATACTGTATTTTAATACTTGTTTCCACATGATCTGTCATTGAATTCACAGATTCTTGTCTCTGTTGTCTCCAATATATTTTTGAACCTTCCAAAGACTCTTTTTTCATTTAAGTACATTTTATTTTTTTTAATGTTTTAGTTATTTCTGAGAGACAGAGAGGCAGTGTGAACAGGGGAGGGAGAGAGGGAGGCAGGGAGGGAGAGAGAGAGAGAGAGAGAGAGAGAGAGGTAGACACAGAATCCAAAGCAGGCTTCAGGCTCTGAGCTATCACCACAGAGCCTAACACAAGGCTCAAACTCACAGACTGTGAGATCAGGACCTGAGTCGAGGTTGGATGCTCAACCCCATTTTTAAAGTATGTTCATGATTGTACGTTGAAGCATTCTTAGGATGTCTGTTCTAAAATCCTTACCAAATAATCCCAATATACCTGTCATCTCATTGTTGGCATCTCTTGATTGTCTTGCTCATTCATGTTGTGAATTTTCTGGTTTGGGGTATGATGAATGACTATTGATTGTGCAGTGGATATTTTGCTAGTGCTGCCTCATTGCCATTGTCGTGGCAATCCTTCCGTGCTTCTGGTATTCCAGAAGCTGGCTTGTGACCTCTTAACTGTAATTTCTTTTCCATCTTCACATGGCCTTCTCTCTGTATTTCCTCTAAGGACTCTATTACATTTAAGGCTTATCCTAACCCAGGATGATCTCATCTGGATATCCTTAATTCATTTACGTCTGCAAAGATGCCTTTTAGAAATTGAGTCAAATTCGTGTGTTTAAGGGTGAGAACTTAGACATCTGTTTGAGGAACATTATTCGATCAATTACAGAAATTTTCAGGATCTTCTTAAGTTTGTCACTTAGGTTAGGTCTAAGATGCAAGAGGAAGGACTTGAGAAGTATGGAGGTAAGCCAGAACTGTTTTCTTTTTAATAATTAAGTTCATTATGTGTGTCCTATGGAGAACTACTATCTTGTAATAGGGGTCTTAATTATTCTTTTGAGTGATAGGAACAGACTTCTTACAGAATTTGGACATAAAATCATCCTTGACTGAAAAGAAAGATCGATGCCTGAGAGCCTTTATCTTGGTTAATTAATTATGTCCTCTTCTTTCTCTTCCATTTAATGCTTTGCACTTCATATCAGATCTGTATTGCCACCCGAGTATGCCATAAGAAACCATGCTAAAGATTTATTGCTTAAAACAATAACCATTTATTAATAGCGTGCATGCATGTCAGCATTTTACTCTGAGATCAACTGAATGATTTTTCTGGTTCAGCTGATCTAGTATGCTCTCATTTGGGATGACTGTTGCCATTTGTTCCTCATTATCCAGAAAGTGTACTTGGACTTGGAATTTTGGTGATAGAGAACATGAATGAACAGGGACATGCAGGTGTTTTCACAAGCCCCTGCATCATTTATGCTAGCATCCTATTGGCCAAAGCAAGGTACATGGCATTACCCACTTCAGACTAGAAGGACAGGTTACATTGCAACTGGAGTGATTCATGTAATCAGGTTATCATGGTGCTACTCTATTTGTGTGGTGCCAAATGGCATGTGTGCTGTGATGTCATCTTCAATAAAAGAATGCATTTCATAGTCTACTGATTTAACTCAAACTAAATTCACATCAGTATACATGACACTATACATATACACAATACATCTGTTGCTTTCTCAGGTTTTTCTTCTCCCTTCTCCTTTAAATAACATTTCCATGTGTGTGTAGTTGAATATATTACGATTTGACTATCTTGGGAAGCCAGGGAGAACTATCTTCAAAACATTGTTATTTTCAGAATACTTAAAAATAAGAAATTACTATGGCTTTTAAAGTCAATATCGCTCTTTCCACCAGTTGCTTTTGTGTCCTCTTAGGCAAGCTTACAGTTCCCCATTGGGATTGCTCCAGCTGAGAACTCTCTAGGATGAGTTGTTCTTTGCTTCAAATCATTCAGGAAGTCACCTCTATTTCCACAGTGTTAAAAGGAGTCTTCTGGCAATTATTTAGGCAGATTTGTTAGAAGAGAATAACCTTTTTATCACAAGGCTAACCCTTGCCGTTTTAATGAATGTTACTTCTTTTCACTTAATGCTAGAAGGGAAGATTATTGTAAACAGTAGCTGTTTTCATCTGTATAAAATAATTTATAAACTCATGACTTATTTCTCTGGAAACACTTTGAAACAGCAGCACATCTGGCATGGGAAGATGATGAAGCATTATTAAAATAAAAACTCCTGTCTTGCAGAACCTAATGGATGTGACTGACACAGCTATAGTTTTAAAGCATGAATCTATTTTTATTTGTAAATACATTGTTAAAACTAAGAGAGGAACCAAAAATGCACAAAACTGGCCAGAGGTTCATTCTATTTTAATGTTAAACAAACTGAATGCATTAGGCATCTTAAAAGTTTGTGCGTTTTTTCAAGTTTTGTAGAAAATTAGTTAGCTTTTGGTTTTTCCCAAAGTATTAGTCATTATTACATCAAACTTTTATTTTTATTTTCAAAAAACTGAAATCAGGAAAAAATCATTCATTGTGAATGCCAGCCATTTTTATTATAATATCGTTTTTATTGATTGATGAAATATGACTAAATTAATGGCCCTTAACTATGATGTATTTTTGAGTCAAAGCTTTCATAGTGTCCATCTTTAGGAAGTTCGATTTCATCACAGTTTATAGAAAGCCAAGAGTCATCTCTAAAAATACTAATAGTTGTGGGGCACCTGGGTGTTTCATGGGTTAAACCTCTGACTTCAGCTCAGGTCATGATCTTGCAATTTGTGGGTTTAAACCCTATATAGGGCTTTGCTGACAGCTGGGAGCTTGGAGTCTGCTTCAGATTCTGTGTCTCCTCTCTCTCTCTCTCTGCCCCTCCCACACTTGTGTGCTCTCTGTCTCTCAAAAATAAACATTGAAAAATAAATAAAAATAATAGTTGTTTACCCATGTAAAATGGGAGTCTCTTTTTGATTTGTCTTTAGGGCTTGTCGTAGGATCTATCAAAACCTATTGACAAAGCAAACAAACAAAAACACCTCAAAATCAGTAGTCCCTGGCCAAAGAGAATATCAATTTGGTACAGAATTCTCAGAACTTACCCTGAGATTCACAGGTCAGATGGTGCCCAAAACTGCCCCCTCTGCTTCAGAACATAGCAGGTTCATTGATTCCAGTGGCCTGTAGAAGTCTAATGGGTAGAGCCACTTTATCACTGAGTGGGGACCCTGTGGAAGGCCTCTTTTCCCTGAGACCCATTCAGAGCTGGGAGCTTTTTGGGACGTTTGTAAATGAGTCGCGAACATGTGTCCCAAATGTAGAATTTATTCCCAATACAAGGCAGAGAGTTACAACAAGTATTTTACTTCTTCCTCAATGTTAAAACATGCAATAAGGCCTTCATTATGGAAGGTACAACTCCATATGCCACAGATTTTATTAAATTAACATGATTCTAGAGTTTCATGGGAAATGACCCACTCTGGTATGTTTGAGGTTACCAAAGTAGCTCTCACTAGATCTCTCTTAAAATGTTGAATGTAGATTTGCCATTGGACCCCACAAGTCAATTTTTGGATATGCCCAAGAGAAATAGTAATATAGGTCCACACAAAGATTTGTGAGCAGATGTCCATAGTAGCACTATTTATAATAGCTAAAATGTGAGAACAACCCAAATGCCCATGTGAATGAAATAAAAATGTGCTAGGGTCACACAGTAGAATATTATTTACCAATAAAAAGGAATCAAGTATAGATACATGCTACAACATAGTTGAACCTTGATCATATTAAAGTAAATGAAAGGAACCAGACACAAAAGACCATATATTGCATGAATCCATTGTCTGACATGATCTAAAAAGACAAAAATATAGAAATGGAAAGTGAATTAGTGGTTGCCTGGGGGGGGGGACTAGAGGGAGGAATGGGGGGGTGACTGAAAGTCATCAAGTTTATTTGTAAAGTGACAAAAATGTTCTAAAAATTTGATTGTGGTGTTACACACTCTGAACCTGAAAAATTATTGATCTGTACATCTAAAATTGGTGAATTTTATAGTGTTTAAGCTATACCTCTATTAATCTGTTTTAGAAAACTCATCCTACAAAGTAGTTTATATTCTTTTTTAACTGAGGAGTGAAAACAATTTTTATTCTATAATCATATAATGGCATCAGAATAGAAACTCCCAACTCCCTAGTTCAGATATGTTCATTGGAGTCTAGCTAGGATTGTTTAAGTAATATTTTCAGAAATGTTCTGTGCATTATAATAAGATGGAATATAAATCAAGACATTTTTATACAGATGGAACCAGAGTTGATAAGGTTGGGGGGGGGGAGAATGAGGAGATTAGTGGAAAGCCAGCTTTAATTCGCCTCTCACGGGACATAGGGAGATGTGGCTTTCTGGAATCTGGAACCCGGGGGTCACTGCCAGAGAAACCACCAGCAGCAGAGATGACAGTTTCCCTGGTTTCTCTCTTTCATCCTCCTATTTTGCTTCAACGCCTCCTATTGACTTCACTTGAATGGAAACCAGTACATAGTCTGTCATCTCCCTGCTACACACAGAAGAGCAAAGAAAAGGTAGGAATGGATCTAAGGCAAACATACTGAAAACTGAACCATGGGACTTAAACTGAACATTTATGGGATCTTTTTTTTTAAAAAAAATTTTTTAACGTTTATTTTTGAGACCGAGAGAGACAGAGCACAGGCTGGGGAGGATCAGAGAGAGATGGAGACACAGAATCTGAAACAAGCTCCGGGCTCTGAGCTGTCAGCATAGAGCCAGATGCAGGGCTCGAACACACGGGTGAGACCACGACCTGAGCCAAAGTCGTACACCACACCGACTGAGCCTCTCAGGCGCTCCTCAACATCTATATTTAACTTAGCTTTTTACCCATCCCACACTTCATAATCCTGAATGTTCTCTAGTTCTGAGTATTAACAGATACTTCTAACACTTTGCTCTAAGCCCATCTCAGACCTTGCCTTGTCCATCACTTCTTCAGTCAGTCATTAGGTTGTCTTCTAAAACCTTGAAAAAGCATATGCTCTATCATCCGACTTCCAAATAAAACTCACTTTGTTAGATTTAAAACTATCTTACGTTTAATTTTCCCAAGTCAATAACGACTACCATGAAGACAAGGCTTATGTCTTAGATATTAATATCTAGAAGAATTTACAAATGTTTAGAAAATTATGAGGTTTTAAAAAACCGTAATTATAAAATATATTATTTGTTTTCCAGGAAGTGTCAAGGTTGAAATTAAAGGGTGACCTTTCACACTATTTGGCAAATTAATATTCATGTGTTTATTGGTGCTGTGATTTGTTAATTTTATTGTGAAGATACGCCCCAGACTTGGCAAGTTCTATTTCCTACTGCACTAATATTAAAGGGTGCAAAGCACTGCCCAAAGCCAAGTAACATGAGATTTCTCTTAATCAGTATATTCATTCTACACAATGAGTGAAATTAATCAGTTGGCAAAAGATGTTCTCTGAAGGATCCGTAATGTAGAATAGTATGACCTGAATATGTCATTAGAAACAAGAGTGTAACTCCGTATCTGGGGATCAGTCATTGGGACAAATTCTTAAGAGCCATTATATTGCTAATCTTTATAAAGGAGAGTGATAACTACATTCACAAAGACGTAGAAATTTATATATTAGATTTTACCTGTGATTTATCCAGTACAACGTTCATTGGTTAACAGAGCTTTAGAAAGGCAAGACCAGAGGCCTTAGTAGCTTGGATACTCTTATTTCCGTTTAGTAATTATTTATGTCTCTGCCTTTTTATAATATAGCCCAAGTAATTTTGGAACCATTATGTATCCTACCAGGACATAGTTTGTTGCAGTGGGTTCCATAAGTTTATTATCCATTGTTCAAAGTAGTATTTCCTCTACAAAGCAAAACAAACATACTGCCTGAAAAGACTCCCATTTGCCAGATTCAAAAGATGCCAGTGTCCGTTCTTAGATTGCTTTGTCCTTTTTATAGGAACTCTTTGTAAATCAAAATGATAGATTATTCTTCTGCTTTCAGGTATATTCTTATTTTCTGTTGATGGGCCAGCTGGTAATTTGAGCAGCAGCCATCAGTTAAATAATGCAAAACGTTAGGCTGAAGATAGAGCATTAGACAAGTTTCAATGTACATATTTACTGATTATTTATGAATATTTTAAAAGGTTGATAAATTTTGGCTTAGCAATTTTTCCAGAGTTATACATATAATTCTATTTATACTGTTAGTAATGTAAAATTTAGTGTTAGACTGGGAAACACAGTGAAAAGGACCAGTTGTGAGAGGAAATCAAGCATTTATATGTAGCCAAGCAAAGAGAGGAAAAAACAGTAAAACAAATTAGTCCAGTTGGCTAATGGTCTTCTTAATGAGTGATCTGGACAGCTGCACTGTTAGCTTGGGGGCATAATCTAATACAGATTGGACTGAACTTTCTCATTTACCCTGAGTACTTCTAGCATGCTACATTTTATTTAAGATGACTAAGGCCTTAGTCTCTACCTAACTCTTTTTTTTTTTTATCCAATTGTTTATCAGTGGTAACTTGTTGGGATTATGTCTAATAGTTAATAACATATCCTTGAATGCTATATTTGCCAATGTACTGACATTCAAGGTGGGCTGAAACCTCTTTAAGGTATGTATCTATATATTTCAAGGATGATCTGTGAAAGTTACTTTATAAGAATTAAGATGGCTTGGAAGAAATTATTCATTGAATTATTGGAATAAGTACTCATGTTATTTTAGGTTTTAAAAATCAGTCTCATTATGTGATGTTAATAGAGTTATCTGCAATCACAGATGAAACTAGGGTCAAAATGAAATTCCACACCTCTGAGAACTTTGAATTCTTGTACTTGAGTTTTAATATTGAAGCTTCTCAAAATTAATCAGAATATATTAGAATATAATTATGTAGCAATCCTTTATCCAGAAAGTTCAAATGCAAATATTGCCTCTTCGCTGAGTATAGAGATTGGTTAGGTAAGAGAATTGCATTTTAACTGAGAGTACTATATTCTAACTCATTTATTCAAATTAGTGTAATTATTATCTAACTAATTAGCTGGAAACATGGCTTACTCTATTATTCACTAAGTGTGAAAATTCTTCCCAGAAAAAAGAACCCTAAGTGAAAAAAATGATCTAGAGGCTCTATAAAAATACTGATCAAAAGCTGGTAATACCTACCATTAAAGCAATAATAGTTTCCTTAAGGAATAGTTTTGGTTAAGCAAGATGATGAAAATGGAAATAGATGGACTTTACCATTGATGAGTTATTTAGAAGAAGGTTGTTTTGATGAGAGGAAGCAGAGATCAATGTATAGCATTCTATGCTTATCTTCACAGAATTATTCAATCAACTTGTTGATGTTTGAGAGATTGTAGTTAATAAATTAAAATCATCAGCCTATTGGATTAAAACTTTAAATACTATTACTGTATAGCAATAGCACTAAAGGTAAAAACCATAATTATGAATAAGAGCTCATAAGATGAAGATCTCTATCAATCATTAGGTATTCATTAAACTTTGTTAGGCATTTTAACAGAAAAAAATAATAAAAGACATAGCATTGTATATTTTTATTCTGTGCAAAAACAGATTATGGTTATTGTGTCGGAAATTTCTTTTAATTTATAATAAGTTCCAGGAATTTTTACATTATATTACCAAATGTGGAAATAATTTCATATAAACACAAAAGCTGTCATAACTTGGGAACAGCAAAAACCAACTTTGTATTAAGATCATCAGCCCATTTTTTCATGATTTATCAAAAGGTACAAGATAACTATTTTTCATAATATGTGATGATGACCATTTTCTTCCCTTGAATCCAAATCTTTGCTTGATTTAAAAACTTAGAATGTGATATATGGACTTAGGCATGTCACAAAATATTTTGTAAGGCACATACATTATGCGTTAAAACAGATATTTTCTGCTTTCTATGAGTTAGATAACAATCTGAACATCTGAAAACTCTTAAATCTCAAATAAGAAATGTTTATATAGACTATGATAGAAGAACTTAAACAGTTGACACAAAATTAATTCCAGGACAAAAGTTAGCAGTAATATTAATAATTTTGAAGATATCTCAGACTCATGAATTAAAATGTATCAAATTAGTCTTCTAGCCACCACCAAAAACAGAAATGTGAATGTGTGTGGCAGAAGGGAACATCTGAGAAGAAAGTGAAGCCATCCACAGATTTTATATATATGTGCGTATACATCCACACATATACACATATATTAATAATGTGTGTATATGTAATACAGTTGCATAATATAGTTTAATATAATATACCGACACATATGTAACTATAAAATATATATTACTATAGTATAGATACAATTATATAACGATGTAGATACAGGTGTATATATTATGCATAAATGATATATACAAGTGTATAACAGTATACACACAGTTGTATAACCACTTCTACAATCAAGATATAGAATATTTCCTTCACTCAAGAAATTTCCATCCTAAGCTTCTGGGGCACTTGAGTGGCTCAGTTGATTAAGCTGACTCCTGATTTCAGCTCTAATCATAATCTCGTAGTTTGTTCAAGATCAAGCCACCTGTTTGGTTCTGCACTGACAGCGTGGAGCCTGCTTGGGGATTTCTCTTTCCCTCACTCTCTCTCTGCTCCTGTTGGGTTCTGCACTGACAGTGTGGAAGCTACTTGGGGTTTTCTCTTTCCCTCTCTCTCTCTCTCTCTGCCCCTACCCTGCTCACACATAAACTCACAGCACATGTGTATTCTCTCTCTCTCTCTCTCTCTAAATAAATAAATAAGTAAACATTTAAAAAAATTACCTATGCTTATTGGTACTCCCCCTCACTACTTCTGAGCACTGGTGACTGCTGATCTCTTTTTGGTCATTATCATTTTGCCTTTTCTAGAATGCCACATACCTGAAATGTCCTATAGCACACAGCCTTTTGAGTCTGCATTTTGTCACTTGGCATAATGCTTCATTGATTCATGCATGTTGTTTCACATGCTGATAGCCCTTTCTTATTATTGTTGAGAACTATCCATTATAAGGACAAACCAAAGATGTTTATTCATTAATTAGTCAATGGACATTTTTGTCATTTCCAGTTTTTGGTAATTCTGATTAAAGTGATTATGAACAGTAGCAGAAAGCTTTCAGTGTGGATGTAAGTTTTCATTCCTCTAGGAGAGGGATTGCTGGGTATGATGTTAATTGTATGCTAACTCTGTAAGAAACTGTTTTCCAAAGTGGTACCAGTTTGCATTCCCTCCAGTCTTATATGATCTATCCAGTTGCTTAGTAATTCCTCACTGACAGTTGGTAATTGCTCTGTAATGCTATCTCTTTGTGACTTTAATTTGAATTTCCCTAATTATTAATGATTTTGAGTATCTTTTCATGCCTCTCCTTTGGGAACATATCTGTACAAATGTTTGGCTTGTTTTAAAATTTGAGTTTTCTTGCTATTTGAGATGTTCTGGGTAACAATTATTTATCCTATATGTGTTTAAAAAATATTTATCCTAGAATGTTTTCATTTTCTTAAGAATTTCTTTCCAAGAGCAAAACTTTTCTTAGCATGTGAAAAGCATGAAACATAAAAGAAAATTGATAAGTTGAACATATATTCACAGTACAAAAGCCTTATCTTTTTGGTAAGTTCTTCAAACCATGTAGTTCAAGTCTTCAAATTTTATTCTTTTCAAAATTGTTCTGGCTATTGCAGATCTATTATTTTCTCATATAAGTTTTAGAATTAGCTTGTTTCTAAAACAAAAATAAAAATCAAGTATTGCTTGGTATCATGTTGACTGTAATCACCAATTGTTAACAGATAATGAAAAAGGCCATGAAAAAGTTATGTGTTAGAAAATTCAAAGGAAGGAAAAAATATTATATTCCCATACTTCTGCTTATCATGTTTCATCTTCATTCTTTGTGTTTCTTCTTTTAGAATTCCCTTTGTCTTTAAAAGAACCATTTTTAAACATCCTTTCAGAGTAGGTCTGTGGTTCACAATTTGCTTAGTTTTCCTTCAATTAAGAATGTTTTAGTTTCCCTTCTTTCCTGGAGTGTATTTTTTCAGAATATAGGCTTCTGAGTTGACAGCTTTTGTTTGTTTTTTGTTGTCTTCTTCTCTCTTAGCATTTGAAGTGTACTACTTCCTTAGGACCCTCCTGACTTCTGAATGGAAATTCAGTCATTCAGAAATGTTTTCAGCTCTTGGTCAGGTATTGTTTCTCACTGCTTTCAAGATTTCTTTATTTTTCTTTAGGTTTCAGAAGTTTGAGTATATGTCTTGATGAGATATGTTTGGAGTTATTCTAAGGTTTTACTCAGCTTTTAAAGTCTGTTTATCTTTTACCATATTTGGGATGTTTTCCTCCATTATTTCTTTCAATACTCTTGCAGCCTCACCTTCTTCTCCTTTCCTTAGGAGATTCCCATGATATGAATGTTACATTTCTTTGTTATGGTTCTACATGCCCTTGAGGCTCTGTGTTTTGTTTTGTTTGTCTGTTGTTCTAATTGGGTACTTTCAACTTTTTAATTATTGGGTTTATGGATTCATTTCCATCCCCTCCGTTCTGCTATTGAGCCTGTCCATTGAGATTTTGATTCAGTAGTTGTGTATTTCAGTTCTAAAATATCCATTAAGGTTTTTATGTCTTCTGTTTCTTTGAGGAGACTTTCTTCTCATTTGTTCAAGCATACTTAGAATTGTTAAAGACATTTTTTGAATGACTGCTTCAAACTTTTTGTGTAATATTTCTAACATGTCTCCCATCTTTTAAGTTTTTTTTTTTATTATTGTTTAGTTGTTGTTGTTTTTGTTGTTGTCTGAGCTCTCCCTATTCTGAGTAATTTTCTACCAAAACCTGGAATGTTGTCTTAAGAGACTCTAAATTTTAGAGTTTTCTGTCTTAGCTTGCTTCCTTTGACACTGGTCTGGCAGAGGAAGGAGAGGTCACCTCATTACTACCAGCTGTGGCTAGAATTCCAGATTCTCCTCAGATCCTCTGATGATCCCTGAGATGGATGGTCCTTGTCACTGTACATGAGGACTCCATCTCCTTATCTGGTTTCCACTTCTACCTACCATAGGGGTAGGGGGAAGGTTAGCAAGGATGTTACTCCTGGCTCCCTGTTCAGTATGCTCTAATAGCATCTTGCCCTTGGGGTTGGGATATCTGGTTATAACCTTGTAAATGTAGAAATCTAGGCTCCCTACTTGCTTTTTGCTGGTATAGCTGATGATGGGTCTACAATATCTTTTGTGGTGTTTGCTGGAGTAGAGTGGTTATTCTCTAAAATACTCTATCTTGAAAATTTTTCTGCTCCTTTCCTGTTACTTTCACTAGAAAAATTGGTAGGATTTTTGGGGGGGGAGGATACTATTTTTTTTAATGCCTGTTGATATTTCCACAGGTTAACATTACTGAGTAAAAATACAGTTAAACACATCATAGCAGCTAATTTTTCCCTGATTTTGGAATTAGTGATTTTTTTTTAAAAAATCTGCCTATTATACCTCATGAAATAATAAACATTAGGCTATGGACTCCCAAGCCAAGAGTCTTCAACCATTCATCATTTAGAGATAAGACAATTAAAACCTGAGAAAGATAAATAACAAAAACAATGGCTAATGTTAGATTCAGTCCGAAGTTCAGTCCTTCAGACTCTCAGGCTGTTTAGTATTGGTTTTGGTTTGGTTTGGTTTGGCTGAAGTCAGAGCTCAACTGACTGAGCCACCCAGGTGCCCCAAGAAATGGTTTTAAGAAATCAACACATCAACCTAAACTAGAGCCTGTCAATTCATATTATAAGATTGTTAATTAAGGGTTTTTAAATTTTATCTTTCTGTTAAAACTACACAGGTGATGACTCCTTTAAAATAATACTTTCAGTCACCCTGAGACACCTTTCATTTAGTGAGATCGAAGCTACCCCCTCACAGATGGCTTTATGACAGCATTCCCTGCTGGATGTAATTTGACCGACATCAACATGTGTCTGTGCTTTTCTGTAAAGCACCTCTCTTCCCACCCTAAGTGTGATTTTTCCTCCTCTAGTTCATTGCAAAGACCATTTAGCCTTTCTCCTATAATTTGTTTTCTCCTGCAGACAAGCTAAGTGAAAGTAATTTTCATTCATCTTCATTTTATCTACTTACCTAGAATTAGGCAAGCTCTGAGATTTTATTATAAGCTAATTTTAATATTAGTGGTGATATACCAATAACATCCTATATTTTCCTGTCATGAGGTTTAACAAAAATAGTTGTAACAGTTCTTACTTTCCTGGAAATAGTTTGGACAGCTGGGTTTCTGCTTTGCGAGCTTTCCTTTTGGTTTGGGTGTAGAAGCCAAATTTCTTCCAAATTCTTTTTGTTAACCCACCTAATAATAACCCAACTTCATTTATGTAGTTTTTCTTCCCTTGTGTGATATGCATCTGTTTGCAGCATTTTTCAGACCACTGTAAAGGATGTTTTGCAAGAAGCAGTGCTTCAATATAAAATATTTTTAAATATGCTTATTTTAGGAAAATATTCAACTTATTCTATATGGTAATTGGATCGTGTACATTTCAGTTACAATGGTTACTATATAGGGCACTTTTTAAATAACTGTTTCATGTACTTTTCCTAATGGCTTGTTTGACTCAACTCCAGTTTCTGAAAATTATAATGTGTGAACAGATACATGCAGATCCCCAACCATAGATCTATAAAAATGCGCTTTAAGGAATATTTTGAAGTTGTTAGCTAAACACGAATTGGACTAAAGATGCATCTTAAGAAGGAAAATTATAAATTTATATGAAAGCAAATGAACCAGAAAGCAAATGAACTCAAATAGTTAAGTGATTTGGGAAAATAATAATGGAAGAATCACTCTACCACTTTCAAAATTTATGTAACGACAGTAATACTATGCAGAATTGGTGAAGAGACCCATTTATAGAGAACAGAATAGAGAACCCAGAAATAGACCAATACAAATATGCACAATTGATGTTTGACAAAGACACAAAAACAATGAAAATGGAGGATAGTCTTTTCAGTAAATGGTGCTGAAACAAATGGACATTAATAGCCAAAAAAAGTAAGCCTTGACCATGACATTACACAGTCTTTGCTTCAAAATGGATCATCTATATAAACGTAAAATGTAAAATTATGGATTTTTAATAAGATAACATAGGAAATTATCTTTGGACCCTAACTCTTCATGAAGAGATCTTACTATGGTGCTAAAAGCATGAATGAGACATAAAAGGAAAACTTTACAAATCAGACTTTCTCAAAGTTAGAAACTTCTGTGCAAAAGATTTGGAGAAGCTGAGAAGAAAAACTGTAGACTAGAAGAAAGTTTTTGGTGACCACAGTTCTGACAGAGGACTTATTCTAGAATGTGTAAGAATGCTCAAAATTCAATAGTAAGAAAAAATGGATATTCCAATTATAAAGTGGACAAAAGATACAGACATTATACTGAATACATATACAGATATCAAGTAAATATTTAAAAAGATTGAATGTCACTAGCTGTCAGGGAAATGCAAATTAAGACCACAATGAGATTCACTACATACCTATCAAAAGGGTAAAGATAAAAAATAATGATAATACCAAATGCCAACAAGGATGCAAAGAAATTGGAACACTTTTATATTACTGGCTGGAATGTAAAATGGTACAGATTTTCTGGAAAAGAGTTTGACACTTTGATAAAATGCTAATCCTATATTTACCATATGACCCAGCATTTACCCTGGGCATTTATTCCAGAGAAATAAAACTTAATGTTCACACAAAAATCTCTACATGTTTTTTCACAGAAGCTTTATTAGTAATAGGTAAAAACTGGAAGCAACTGAATGTTTTACAGAAGAATGATTTAACTGCCTCTGATATATCCATACCATAGAATAGTACTCAACAATAAAAAAAAAGAATGAATTATTGATAAATGTAACAACATCAATCTCAAGGATATTCTAATGAGTGGAAAAAAGGTTATATAACATATGATTCCATTTATATAACATCCATGAAATAGCAAAATAGATATTGAGAACAAATTGTTAGTTTCCTGGGCTTAGAAATAGTGAAAGGGTATGGGGGGGTTGGTGTGAGGGAACATTAGGGAGTTAAAATCATTCTGGTTTTTGACTGTGAAGCTTATGTAAATCTACCAATGTGACAAATTGTACCAATCAATTTTCCAGTTTTTGACTTTGTGCGATAGTTAGATAAGATGTAATCATTGCTAGAAACAAGGTGATAGGTGCATGGGATCTATACTTGTAACTTTTTGTGAATCTAAAATTATTTCAAATTAGAAAAGATTTAAAATTTAGCTGGTCAAATCCACTAATATTTTTAAAAATACATCAGAGATAAATGGAGTTTATTCTCAGATATGTATCAAATACTTGCCTTGGCTCAATAACACCATTTTGGAGCTCTATGTTCCTCCATTTTTTATTAGACTGATTTCTCTCTTGGCCTGTAGCATTGTTGAATCTGGGGATTCTTTTCAGGTTTCTCTTGATTGCATCAAATGTTTTTGCATACCATTTATTCATTCCTCTTTCCAGTTCACTTTCCCATTAACAAAATGTATTCTCAAGTTACTTTAAAAACGGAATTGTGGGATAAAATTTTAAGGAAGGATAACATGTGAAAAAATGTTTTATTCCGCTCTAATGATTAAATTCAACTTTGTGGTACCACAGTGTAATTAGTATTCATGAATCATATCTATCCTCTAAAACTTGAAGGCTTTACTCTGTTACCTTCTAGTGCTTAGAATTGCCGGTTAGGATATCCAAACTTCCTCTCATTTCAGCTATTTTTGCATAGCACCTATGTTTTTCTTTTTCTTTGGAAGTGTTTCAGGCCTTCTATATTACTTTACTATTGAATTTCACTTATGCTATAAGATGTTGGTTTTTCTAATTCTTACATTTCAGCATCCAGTAGGCTATCCATTTATTATTTAATATATCTTCTACTCTGCGATTTTGTTCCCTTTTTAATTGCATGTAGACCATTACATACTACTGATGACATTGCTTCTGTCTTTGAATTTTTAGAGAATTTTCTCCTTTCATATATTATTAACCCTTCCCTTCATCTAGTCAGTATTTTAATTTCTCTATTATATTGTTACATTGCTAGAAAGCACTATAGTTTCCTGAATTTTTTAAAGAAAATTCTTGGGGCACCTGGGTGGCTCAGTCGGTTAGGCATCTGACTTTGGCTCAGGTCATGATCTTGTGGTTCTTACGGTTCATGGGTTCAAGCCCTGCATCAGGGTCTGTGCTGGCAGCTCAGAGCCTAGAACCTATTTCAGATTCCGTGTCTCGCTCTCTCTCTGACCCTCCTCCTGCTCATGCTCTGTCTCTCTCTGTGTCAAAAATAAACTATTAAAAAAAGAAAATCTTATTTACTATAGACTTAAAATCAATTTAAACTTTGATACCCTTGAAGATTGTGGTGGGGAGAGAGGGAGAGAGAGAGAGAGAGAGAGAGAGAGCTGAGCTGTCAGCACAGAGCCTGAAATAGAGCTGGAACCAACTGACCTTGAGATCATGACCTGAGCAGAAGTCAGACACTTTAAATGACTGAGCAACCCAGGCGCCCCAAATAATGGTTAGATTGTTGTTAAAGAAGTTACATTCTTTTACCAGAAATAAGTGTTTTTCTTTTTTTTTCACCAAGAGGAGTTTGCAACCTATTTTTAATCCCAGGTATTCCCTGCAACAAAAGTTTTTCAAAAAACTGGTTAATTATTAAAAACCTACTCATATTTTAGACTGAAGCAGAGGGACTTGTCTGAGACCTCTGTGCAGACAAGTTTGTTTTGTAACAAGGATTTGGTTGTTAGACATTTTGGATTCAAGTTGTCAAGAATTAGACATCATTTTTTTTGATGTAATAGTGCATTATTTTCTTGGGCTGCTGTAATAAATTACCACTGATGTGGTCTCCATCTTCACATGGCATCTCATCTGTAATTGTGTTTTCTCTTTTTATAAAAACACTTCTTGGGGTGTCTAGGTGGCTCAGTTGGTTAAGCGTCCAGCTTCTCAGGTCATGATCTCACAGTTTGTGGGTTCAAGCCCCGTGTCAGGCTCTGTGCTGACAGCTAGCTCAGAGCCTGGAGCCTGTTTCAGATTCTGTATCTCCTTCTCTCTCTGACCCTCCCCTGCTCACATTGTCTCTCTCTCTCTCTCTCTCAGAAATAAATAAAAATATATATATATAAAAAAAACAAAAAAACAAAAAACACTTCTTGGATTTGGGGCCCAGCCAGAATATCCAGCATAACCTCATCTCAAGATAATTAACCTGATTAAATCTGTGAAGGTCCTTTTTCCAAATAAGGGCAAGTACAGAGATTCTGAGTAGACCTATCTTTTGGGGGTCACAATTCAATCTACTACAAACAATATACACTCATATTCTCAAGGCAATTAAATTAGGTTAAGTAATTAACTTTCCTATTTTTCTTTTTTTTTTAATTTATTTATTTTTGAGAGAAAAACAGAGTGTGAGCAGGAGAGGGGCAGATAGAGAGGGAGATACAGAATCCAAAGCAGGCTCTAGGCTCTGAGCTGTCAGCACAGAGTTCAATAAGGGGCTTAAACTCACTAACCACAAGCTAATGTTCTGAGCTGAAGTTGGATGCTCAACCAACTGAGACACACAGGCACCCAAGTTTTCTATTTTTCTAAGGAGAAAAAATTTACTTTTTGATCTGAGCTTTGGGGAGAAATACTCTTGTTATTATGATTTAAGCATGAAGAGTGGATAGACAGTTCAAATAGACCCTTCAGTTTACCTCCTCCTTCTCAGCCTTTGCTCTCAATTTTGCTCTTGGTAGGACCTGTCATCCTCGCTACTGAAGCTCCTCATGCCTTTCACCCTGCAGGTCAGTATTTTCGTCTGTGTGCCCTCCTCAAGTGCATTTTGTAACTGTAGCTTCCTTCCACATGGTCACCCATTCGTGACCATGGTCGCCCATTCCTCCATCTTCACCATCTTCTCCAGAAAATGTTGAGAATCAGAGGTTTAACATCTTTCTCATTTTCTTGTTGGTGAAAGATTAAACTTTAAGGAAAAATAGAAACTATTGGAATCTCAGAAAAGAGGGATAAAAATGCTTATTCTGTTTAGAACACATCCACTTCCTAAACCTCAGTGTCTTCTATGAAACAGAAATTAAAAATCACACTTCATATTAATGTTTGAGGATGAATTCTATAGTGCATATGGAAGACTCTCCATATGTTAGGAAGTGTTCAATAAATGTTACCTGTTTCAGAAAATGAGTTTTTATCCAGACACTTAGAGAATTAGTAAATCAGTTGAAAATTGATTAAATATATTCACTTAGACTTCATAATGTATCATTCTTTTATATCACTTCATTAAAAATGTAAATATTAATTGTTAGGGACTGTTTTGTTCTACTTATTCACTACTAGAACATTAACTAAGATTCAAAGTTTTCCATTTATTCTAAAACAGTGTAGCACAATTTCCTGGAACTTGCCAATTTAGTATTTGTCATTCCCCATCCCCTCAACTTGAAGGGCATATACATTAATACATGAATATAATTTGTGTAGTTCTTCTTTTTAAATTTTTCATGAATTAATCAGTTCAAAGTAAAGTATTTGTGCAGATCATACCACTTGATACTTAAAAATTCATAACTACAAGCTGGCTTTTGAAAGACAGCCATAATTTAATGTTATGCTTGAATAAATTACATAGCATTCAAGAAATGTTGTTTATCTTTTTAAATATTAGGCAATTCCATTCCCCCTCAGGTTAAAAAAAAAGTTGATTTTCTGTTTACTGTAGTTCATTAAAGGGCAAAGTTATAATCTTCTTACTCTTTTCTAGATAGGAACGTACTCTGAATCTATAGAACTGAATAATAAGGGCAATAAGAGTAATTATTATCCTTTATTAACCAATAGAATTTGAAATATAAGGTCTTTGATAAATGAGAATGTATTTTGTTGTATTCTGTTTTCATAGTGGTAAAACATTCCATGGCACACAGTAGGCATTCAATATATATGATTATAATAATCTTACTATTATTTACCATCAACTTTCAGTAGAATTAATTGTAGGAAATGTGTGTCCTACATAAAGCCATAAAACTAAGACACTATGTATATATAAGTATATTTTAAAGCTAAAACTATGTCCATAACATTATTTAGCTTTGAAATGAGGATAGTAGATACTTTTCTCTCAATAATCCTGTTTTCCAAGTAACGATTTATCGAGTACATATTAAGTAAGATTGTACCTAGTAAATGGTAGTACCCCCAAAGAGTAAAAGTCAGGGCATCTGGATGGCTCAGTTGGTTAAGCGTTTGACTTCCAGGTCAGATCATGATCTCAGGGTTTGTGAAGTTGAGCGCCCATCCCTTTCCCCACCCTTGCCACGAGCACTGTGCTGACAGCAAGGAGCCTGTTGCAAATTCTGTCTACCTCTCTCTGCTTCTTCCCTGCTTGCTCTTTCTTTGTTTTTAAATAAACATTGTAAATAAATGTTTATAAACATTAAAAATAAAATTTTTATATATTTTTTTAATATTTCTGAGAGAAAGAGAGACAGCGCGAACAGGGCAGGGTCAGAGAGAGAGGGAGACACAGAATCTGAAGCAGGCTCCAGGCTCTCAGCTATGTGTCAGCACATGGCCCTATGTGGGGCTCGAACCCACGAACCGTGAGATCATGACCGGATCGGAAGTCGGGCACTCAACCAACTGAGCCACCCAAGCACCCCCAAAATAAAATTTTTAAATAAACATTTACAGATAAAAGAGTAAAAGTCTCATTTTATCTATTGAAAGAGACTGATCTTTCATTAGTGAAGTAAGGACATGGTAAAAACCTAAGTATCCAGCAATTTAGTTAAATAAAATAAAATAATCCCATTGAATGAATTGTTTGCTATGAAAATATACCTTACATAGAGATACTTAGTGTCATGGGATATATTTATGATTGACTTGGTTCCAAATGTAGGTTACCAAAAAATATGTGACAATTTTGGTAAAGGAAATAACAAAACACAATGCACTGAAAGGTTAGTGGTTATTACCTTTTGTGGGAAGCATTTCTATTTTAAAGTATTTTCTGCATTCCATTGCTTTTATGATTCACATATAAAATTAAAATTAGAGAATAGTATTCAAATA
Organism: Hyaena hyaena; assembly: GCF_003009895.1. Taxonomy (NCBI): domain Eukaryota; kingdom Metazoa; phylum Chordata; class Mammalia; order Carnivora; family Hyaenidae; genus Hyaena; species Hyaena hyaena. The sequence goes on from NW_024081136.1 coordinate 703,348, forward strand.
GCCGATAATAGATTTAATTGCTAAATGAGTAAAGTTAGGTTAGTTCTATTAAATTGTTAAGTATAATAACATCTGTGGGTGCCTGGGTGGCTCAGTCAGTCAAAAGTCCAACTTCAGCTCAGGTCATGATCTCGTGGGTTGTGAGTTTAAGACCCCATTGGGCTCTAACAGCTCAGAGCCTGGACCTTGCCTCATATACCGTGTGTCCCTCTCTCTCTGCCCATCCCTGGATCACATTCTGTCCCTCAAAAATAAATAAACATTAAAAAATTAAAAAATAATAATACCCATTAGCATTAATTTTGAAACAAATCATATTTTATCATGTGAGTGTTCGGTATTTCTAAGCATGCTTATAAAATATGTATTTGAATACATCATTGTGGTATGTATACAATGACATGTTTGCTTTCATGCAAACATCATTGATAAAAAAAGTCATTCCTATTGAATGTTCATAATTTTTTAATTATAAAGGAATGTGTGAAACAGATATTCATACTATATCCACGATTACCATCTAAATCACTGATCTCCATAAGTACATGTTGGTGATAAGTAGAGTTCAGAAATGGAAGGTATTAGACATGGGGTGTAGACCAGAAAAGAGGTATGATCAAGCATTTATATACTACATATAGACACTTCAGTTTACCTCCTCCTCAGCTTCTCTTCTCAATTATGCTCTTGGTTGTACCTGCCCTCCTTAAGACTGAAGTTCCTCATGCGTTCTGTTGGTCAGTGTTCCACCATGTACATCAGTTGAAAAGACACCACTTTGATAGAAAAAATAATTTGTGTTTTACTCCTCCAAGATGTAGTAACAGTGACTGGACTTCTTTACATCACCGGGGGGTGGGGGTGGGGGTGGGGGAACAGGACGAAATACATGAAGCAACAGTCTTCAAGTTGTGAAGGACATCTTTGCATTTACATTTTCAAGAGATGATCAATAAACAAGAACCTACAAAAGCCATGACTTGCTCACTGAAGATATATAACTGCAAAAAAGGGAGCATGATCACAAGCAGAATATGATGAAATTGCTAAATCAGGGAGGTGAGGAATAGAATCAGTGAGTCCGTGGTGGACGGACATTATTAGAGTTCCCAAAACATAGGGGAAAGGCTCAAAATCTGAGTAAGTGATCTCTTCAGTCTTTACTGAATATGACCACAGGACTAGGAATCATTTGAGTTCTCACCCACCAAAATATATAATCCTTGTTGAACAACTAGGGCATTTACTGCCTACTTCAGAAGGTGACTTAATGCAGTGACTAAACCATTTATAGTGTAAATGCTACAATAAATTTCCTCTTTAGAAAAAGTTCTAAATGAATCAAACTGAACCAAAAGTAACTTAGTTGTCAACCAGCACATAGTACAAATCATTAGGAAACAAAATTAAGACACTTAACAATGTAAATCTAAAATCACTAAAATCACACTTAACAATGTAAATCTAAAATCACCTGTAAGAGAAGAAAAATCTGTCAACAGAAGCTGCTACAGAATTAAGAAAGCTGAAGTAGAAAATGGAAGACAGGAAGCTAGAAGAGCTATTTTACCTATATTTAAGATTTAAAGGAAAAAAAAAAACATAGTGATGAGATAACTAGGTGATATATGAAGAAGCAAATTAATTTTGTAGTGTTGAAAAGTATAATATCTGAACTGGAAATTAACAGGATAGAAATAATGGAAGTTTAGGTGCGATAATCACACCAATTTTCATGATCACCAAATCCCTAAAAATGAATGCTAAAGAGAAAAAATCTTAAAAGCATTAGGAGAAAAATGTATTTCTTCTCAATAAAGAATACAAGACAGAAAAATATTGAGAAATATTTTTATTTTTAGAGGGAGAATCTTAAGCAGGCTCCACCCTTAGCATTGAGCCTGATGTGGGGTTTGATCCCATAATCTGGGATCATGGCCTGAGTCAATCAAAAGTTAGATGCTCCACTGACTGAGCCACACAGGCATCTGTAGAGAAACATTTTTAAAACACTGAAATAAACAGTTAGAATTTAATATTATGTGAAAAGGTCTTTTATTTTAAAAAATGCAGGGACACCTGGCTGGCTCAGTTGGTGGTTATGTGTGACTCTTGATTTCAGAGTTGTGGTTTCGAACCCCATTTTGGATGTAGAGATTACTTAAAATTTTTATAGTTCAAAAATGCAGTAAAAATTCAAGGAAAACAAAAGCTAAAAATATTAAATTTCTTCAAGCAGATAGGAATAATAGATGGGAATTTGGAGCTTTATGAACACTGGAGAATAAAGGAAAAAAGACTACTTTTTCATAAAATTCTATTTAAAGTGGAATTGAATAAAACAAAGCAACAATTCATTAATCATATGTTTAATATAAACACAAGTTCGTTATATGACAAGAGTAGTTTAAAGGATGGAAAGGGACAAAGGAAGTATGTTACAAGTTATGCCAGTATGAGTGGTGTAATGGAATAGCTTTCGAGTGAAGACACGTATTACAAACTTAGGAGCAAGTACTGTAAAACAGAGTGATGATGGATAGCTAATCATAAGATAAGTGGAATGATTATTTTAAAAATCTTTCATCCTAAAGAAGGCAGAACAGGAGGGTGGTGGTAAAAAACAATTTAGTTAAAGGATTAGACAAATAAGATAAATACAGGAAGATACTGTGTTTTTCACAAATGGAACGTTTTTGGCAGTCTTGTGTCCAACAAGTCTATCGGCACATTTTCCAATGGCATTTACTCACTTTGTGTCACATTTTGGTAAATCTTGAAATAGTTCATCCTTTTTGTTGTGATCTGTCGTCAGTGATTTTTGATGTTAGGAATGTAATCGTTTTGGAACACCACAGACCACACCCATATAGGACAGCCGACTTCATAAATGTCATATGTATTCTGACTGCTTCATCAATGAACTGTTCACCTGTCTCTCCCCCTCTCCTCTTGCTTCCCTATACTCAGAGACACAGCCGTATTGAAATCAAGCCACTTAATAATCCTACAATGCACTTTAGGTGTTCATGTGAAAGGAAGGGTCTTGTATCTCTTTAAATAAAAGGTAGAAATGCTTAAAGTTAGTGAAAAAGAAATGTCAGAAGCCAAGGCAAACCAAAAGCTAGGCCTCCTGCACCATATAGTTAGCTGCCTTGTGAAAGCAAAGGAAAACTTTTTGATGTAAATTAAAAATGCTACTCTAGTGAACACACAAATAAGAAAGCAAAGTAGCCTTATTGTTGATCTGGAGACAGCTGAGCAGTCTGGATAGAAGATGAAACCAGCCACAGAGTTCTCTCATGCCAAATCCTAACCCAGAGCAAGACCCTATCTTCAATTATATGAAAGGTGAGAGGGGTGAGGAACTGCAAAAGAAAAAATTGAAGCTTGCAAAGGTTATGGTCCATGAGGTTTAAGGAAAGAAGCTGTTGCTATGATCTAAAAGTCCAAGATGAATCAATAAGCTATCCAGGAGACCTAGCTAAGATCATGAATGAAGGTGGCTACACAAAAAAGTTGATATTCAATTTAGATGAAACAGTCTATTTTGGAAGCACATGCCGTCAACGACTTTGATAGCTAGAGAGGAGCTTTCAATTCCTGGCTTCAGAGGACAGGCTGACTCTCCCATTGGGAGCCAATGCAGCTGGCAACTTCCAAGTTGAAGCCTATGCTCATTTACCATGCCAAAAATTCTAGGACCCTTAAAAATTATGCCAAATCTACTCTCTGCTCTAGAAATGGAGCAACAGAGCCTAGATAACAGTGTATCTGTTTACAACATGGTTTACTGAATAATTTAAGTCAATTCTTGTTTAAACCCACTCTTGAGACCTACTGCTCAGAAAGAAGATTCCTTTCAAAATATTCCTCTTGTAACAATGCACCAGGACACCCAAGAGTTCTGAGGGAGCCAGGTGACATACATGTTGTTTTCATACCTGCTAACATGAGATCCATTCTGCAGCCCATGGATCAAGGAGTAATTTCAACTTTCAAGTCTTATTATTTGTGGAATACATTTTGTAGTCTAACTCTCATAGACTGTGATTCCTCTTATGGATCTGGGCACAGTACATTAAAAACCTTATGGGGAGGATTCATCATTCTAGATGCCATTATGAGTATTCGTGGTATATGGAAAGAGGTCAAAATATCAATATGAACAGGAATTTGGAAGAAGCTGATTCCAACCCTCAGGAGGGACATTGAGGGCTTCAAGACTTGAGGGGAAGTTGCTGCAGATGGGGAAATTACAAGAGAACTAGAATTAGAAGTGGAGCCTGAAGATGGAATAGAATTGCTGCAATCTCATGATAAAACTTTAATGCATGAAAAATTGCTTCTTATGGGTGAGAAAAAAAAAGTTTCTTGAGATAGAAAGAAACTTCACTTTTGGTGAAGATGCTGTGAAGATTGTAAAAATAACACAGGATTTAGAATAGTACATAAATTTAGTTGATAAAGTACTAGTAGAGTTTGAAAGGATAGACTCCAATTTCAAAAGAAGCTTTATTGTGGGTAAAATGCTATCAAACAGTGTTGCACACTACAGAGAAATTGTTCATGAAAGCAAGAGTCAATCAATGCAGCCAAATTCATTGTTGTCTTATTTTTCTAAATGTTTGTTTATTATTGAGAGACAGAGACAGCGTGAGCATGGGAGGGGTAGAGAGAGGGAGACACAGAATCTGAAGCAGGCTCCAGGCTCTGAGTTGTCAGCACAGAGCCTGATGCAAGTGGGGCTGGAATCCACAGACCAAGGCAAGATCCTGACCCGAGCTGAGGTCGGACACTTAACCAACTGAGCTGCCCAGGCACCCCCATTATTGTCTTATTTTAAGAAACTGGCATGGTCATGTCCACCTTCAGCAACCACAACTTGGACCGTGCCACCAGCTTTCAGGCAAGGCCCTTTATCAGCAAAAAGATTAAGACTCACTGAAAGCTCAGATGTTGGTTACCATTTCATAGCAATGAAGTATTTTTAGTTTAGGTATATCCATTTTTTTAGACATAGTGCTATTGTACATTTAGTAGACTGTAGTATACGTGTAACTTTTATTTGCATTGGGAAACCAAGGAATTTGAATTGTTGGACTGTAATATTTGCTTTATTTTGGTGATATGGAATCGAACCCACAATATCTCTGAGATATATTTCATTTCTTGGAGATTATCTTTTTTTAATTTTATCATGTTACCATGTAGAAATACATGTACTTACTTTCACATGTTAAAATTAACCTTGCACACTTGAGATATATGAAACACTTGGCTAATATATATATTTTTAGTATACTCAGTTAATATTTTCCTAAGAGTTCTTGGATTTATATTCCTGAGGTCTACTGGGCCTATCGTTATTTTCCTCTCAACTTGTATTTGTTTAGTTTTAGTATCTAGGGAATATCAGCCTAAATAAAAACCAGTAAAGATGTTCTCTCTTCTGTTTCCTGGAATATTTTATGTGAAATTGGTATTACTTCTTTCTTAAATATTTGCAAAAGTCACTAACGAACTAAACTAGTATGGTTGGAAGGTTTTTAATTATAAATTCAACTCTAAAATACATACATATATATTTTTTCAGGTTAACTAATTCTCCTTGAGTGAGCTTTGGTAGTGGGCACCTTTCAAGGATTTCCAAATTTCATTTAAGTTGCCAAGTTTATTGGCATAAAATTATTCATATTTTCTTTTTATTTTTTTTAATGTTTGTAGGATCTTTCAAGTCCTTTCATTCCCGGTATTAGTGACTGTGACTTTAATCTTCTTTTAATTATATCAGATCATAATGTATTTTGGTCAGTGTGTCTCTACATTGAAATAAGTGAATATTCTGCTCTTACTGGATGGGGAGGATTTCATCGATGTCTGTTATATCCAGTTTTATGGTGTTGAGTCCTTTTGCTCCCTATTAATTTTTAAATAAACTGTTCTATCAAGTATTATGAGAGGGATGGAAGCAGGGAGGAAAAGCAGAGAAAGTAAACCTGGGATTAATATCTAGAAGATGATGCAAATGACATAGCTAATAAAGCGTTAGCTTTATCCAAAATATATAAAGAACTTATATAACTCAAAACCCCAAAACTGGATAATTTTAAAAATGGGCAGAAGACATGAATAAACAGTTTTCCAAAGAAGACATACAAATGGCCAACAGTCACCTGAAAAGATGCTCAACATCACTCATCAGGGAAATATAAATCAAAGCTACAATGAGATACCACCTCACACCTGTCAGAATAGCTAAAATCATCAACCTAAGAAACAACAGGTGTTGGCAAAGATGCAGAGATGGGGGAACCCCCTTGCACTGTTAGTGGGAATGCACACTGGTGCAGCCACTGGAAAAAGGTATGGAAGTTCCTCCAAAAGTTAAAAACAGACCTACCCTAAGATCTAGCAATTACACAACTAGGTGTTTACCCAAAAAATACAAAAACACTAATTCAAAAGGATTACATGCACTCTGATGTTTATGACAGCATTGTCTACAATAGCCATTTATGGAAACAGCCCAAGTGTCCATCAACTGATGGATAAAAAAGAGGTAATGTGTATACACAATGAAATATTATTTAGCCTTAAAAATAATAAAATCTTGCCATTTGTAAGGACATGGACAGAGCTAGAGAGTATTACCATAAGCTAAATCAGAGAAAGATATACCACATGATTTTATTCATGGGCAATTTAAGAAAGAAAACAAACGAAAAAAGGGAAAAAGAGGGTGAGAGAGACAAACCAAGAAACAGATTCTTAACAATGGAGAACAAACTGATAGAGAAGGGAGATGGGGAAATGGATTAAGTAGTGCCCTTGTTGTGGTAAGCTCCAGGTGTTATATGGAAGTGTTGGATTGCTATATTGTATACCTGAAACTAATATTATACTGTATTTTAATTCATCAGAAGTTAATAAAAACTTTAAAAAATACCTAGAAGATGAGTATTTGTGAATATGAAAAGCTTTAAGACCCAAGCCTGAAGTATTTTCCATATTACATCTATATTTTTTGAATACTAGAAGATTTCTTCCAAAATAATTGTCATTCTAACCCTATAATGGAGCCACCTAGGTGGCTAGGTCGATTAAGTGTCCAAGTTTTGATCTCCGCTCAGGTCATGATTTTATAGTTTGTCAGATCGAGCCCCACCTTGAACTCCATGCTGAGTGTGGAGCCTGCTTGGGACTCTGTCTCTCTTTCCCTCCCTCCCTTTTTCCCTGCCTCCCTCCCTCAAAATGGTTGAGTAAACTTAAAAAAAAAAAAAAAAGAGAGAGAGAGAGACATGATAAGAAATACGGTTGCAAAAGAGCTCCATCCATTTATTGGAAACTCCAGTCGAAAGCAGTAGCTTCTCTGAAGCTAGGGCAGTCTTGGGACTGAGCCCTTCACCTGTGGGTGTGTGCTAATTCCAGGCAGTTAGTGCCAGAATTGAAGTGCAGGACACTCAGTTAATGTTAGAGCATCCAAGAATTGGTTGTTGGTGTGAGAAAAGAAACCCAAACATTTGGTGTCAAAAGTGCTGAAAGTGGGAACATCACACCGGGTGAATGGTGACTACAGGAATTCTGTCTTATTTTTGTAACTTCTTCTAAGTCTTAAATTATTTCAAAATGGAAGATTAAAGTTAAAAAAAAAACAATGTAAAGAAGAAAAAGAATCTCATTGGCAGATGTTAGGGAGATTTTCTCTTTATATCTATTGTAATGCAAAAATCATTAACAAAAACCTTTATGAGATTGATAATGCACAAAAAAGATCTAAAATCTCAGATTTTACACGTGTATCCATCAAATTCCATGAATTCACCTTAATGTCATATTGATATAATCAATCAGTCTTGTTGAGTTTTCAAGCGCATATCAGGAAATATTTCTCAAAGATTGAATTCTAGTGCCTCAGGCGGGAGCTCTGCCTTGGCGGTTGTGGGGAGGAGAGTGACGGTGCTCCAGTCCCTTCTTGAACCAAGAGCTGCACCTCGCTCTTTTGGGGGTGTAAACTCCCCGTACCGGGGGCGCAGCCGAAGTTGGTTGCACTCTTCAACCCAGGGCAGTTCCAATCTCCAAATCCCAGTCCGCGTGCCCCGCTGAAGTTGCCTTAGACACAGCTTCCCAGGCAACCCCCTCGGGCAATTCCAGGCTCCCCTATGACCCAGCAATAGCACTGCTAGGAATTTACCCAAGGGATACAGAAATGCTGAGGCATAGGAGCACATGGACCCCAATGTTCATAGCAGCACTCTCCACAATAGCTAAAACATGGAAAGAGCCTAAGTGTCCATCAACAGATGAATGGATCAAGAAGATGTG
>NW_024081136.1:711874-933862 GCF_003009895.1 Hyaena hyaena
GCTGAAAAAAAGGGGGGGGTGGGGGATGGGGGGGGGGGGATGGGCATAGAGGAGGACACTTACGGGGATGAGCACTGAGTGTTATGTGGAAACTAATTTGACAATAAACTATTTGTAAAAAAAAAAAAAAAAAGAAAGAAAATGTGCCTAAAAGCAAAAAATAAATAAATAAAAAAATAATAATAATTTAAAAAAAAGATTGAATTCTAAAGCCAGTCCTTGTATATTTAGATGGCAATGAGTACATAGATTGTCAAGATATTCTTGAAATAATAGCAAAAGTTGATAATGTAAGTTTTAAATAAGAAATGGAATGCATTGTAACAATTTGAATTCCTACCCATTATCTGTTTAGAATAGTTCAGATTTGTATAAAAGGCTTTCATTCACTCATCTCATGGTTTGATTATATGAAAAAAACAGTTGACTGTTTTGGTGTAGCAATCCTAAATTATATAGTCATAAATTCAACAACACAACTATTTATGGGGTAATTATAATCATTTTACAAAACATAATAACTTTGCACTACATCAACTAAATAATTAAAAATCCTCATTTGTGAAATTTGTTATGGTATGTGATCGTAACAACAGTTTATGACATGGACATTGTCATTATTTTTAATAGCGAAAATTATTCTACTTACAACTCTCATTCGCTTTTATTGGAAAACATCTTTATCATAGAAAATGTTCAGATATAATCTATTTAAATTGCTTATCAGAGTATATATTTTCAAGCATTTTAATCTTACCGTTGTTACTGCAATCAAGCCTAGGAAATTTCTTTCTTAGATAGAGTGTTTTGGATATTACCTATTTTGATTATGAAAGTAGCTCTCCACTCATAATTCAGTTCTTTTTCAGATGCACTCCTCATTATTGTAGCCGTGTTTTTCTCATGAAGTATTTTCTCTTTCACCATTTAAGAAAAAAATTTCCTTTTGGGAATCTTCTAAGTTGTGTAAAAACAAATACTATAAATTTCTCATTACAGCCATGTAGATCAACTTCATAATTATACAATTCAATCCAATTGAAAACATTTTTTATTTTTTCTTATACAGATTATGAAAGGTACATTTGTTCACCCTAACACTGTTTTGGTTTCTATTTAATCAATACTTGTGACTTTGTGTAGAAAAGATAGATAGCCATTTTGTCCTATATCATTTTATTTTTTTCAGTTGGTTTGGTTATTTTGAGAGAGCAAGAGACCAGGAGAGGGCACAGAGAGAGGGAATCCCAAGCAGGCTCCTTGCTGTCAGCGTGGAGCCGGAGGCAGAGCTTGATTTCACAAATCATGAGTCATGATCTCAGCTGAAAATAAGAGTCAGACACTTAACCCATTATGCCACCCAGGCACCTCCCCTTTTTCTTTAGTTGTCTTATTTTAATATAGGTTATTCTGTGTAGTTAATTAAAATGAATACTTTATTTGTGATTAACATTTGAAAATCAAAACTAAGGATTTCTTAGTGTCATTTGCATAAAACAGTCTGTAGGAAACTACGGAACTATGCATTCGAATGATGAACAGAAGAAAATAGCCTTTCAGTTTAAACCACTGATGTTGATTCACAGTAAGAGTAATAAATTCAAATACATATTCAATTTTCTTCTATTTTTGTATGTGTCTAAACCATAGATTGGCATTGTTATTTTTTATAAAGGCCATATAGTAAGTATTTTAGACAATGGAAGCCTCATGTAGTCTCTTTAATATAATCATTTAAAAATTTGTTTAAAAATATAAAAAGCATTCTTCCAAAGATAGCAATAGAAAAGTAGTACATGTATTTGGCCCATGAACAATAGCTTGCCAAGCCCTGGTCTGAATACTGTGAGAACACCCAAGTCATTTTGTTTTATACTATATCATTACCGTGATGATATTTCTAAAGTAGATAAAATAGACCCACTACATTACGTCCAATCTACTCTGGGCAGAGTTAACCTGTGGGTGGAGTCCCCAGTTGAGACACCAATGTAAAATAAACAAACATGCCTACATCATTACATTGTGGTATGTGTGGTATGGTGTGCATATATATATACACACACATATATATATATATACACATATATATATCATATTACTGCAGAGAACAGTGATTATTATATAAACATACATAAAATAAATGTAAATAAGTGTATATGTCAGTAAGTACATAAATAAGTCTGCAGTAAACACTATCCAGCTATGACAATATTTCGATATAATCTATTTGAATATTGACAGATATGGACAATAAGAATCAATAGTTAAATGAGTAAGAATGTCAACATTAACATCCTGGGTTGTTAGAAAACAACAGTATACCTAGATTAGAATTAGATGCATGTCAGAACCATATCTGCAAGTGCAAAGTGGAGAGGTTAGCTCCCCCTAGAAGGATGGTTTTGAGATTAGTAGAGATAATGTCAAGTCATTCAACATAAGGCCTTACTTGCACACTGTACACATTTGATTTTAACAGTTATCCTTCCAGTGAAAGTAAAATTATAATGATGTGCATTTAACATTCAAGTAAATTACCTTTGTAGAATTTTTTTAAGTTTTGATTCTAAAAGAGAGAGCACAAGCAAGTGAGGGGCAGAGAGAAGGAGAGACAAAATCTCAAACAGGCTCTATGCCATAAGCACAAAGCCCGATGTGAGGCTTGAACTCAAGAAGCATGAGATCATGACCTGAGCTAACATCAAGAGTTGCATGCTTAACTGACTGAGCCACCCAGGTGCTGCTATAGACTTTTATGTAACAAAAATTTAACGTGTTAATCTTTTATATGCAAGTTTATATAATGCTGAAATCTTTGCACAATGTTATTTGATTTGTTACTGGAATTTTTTTCTTTCATAGTTTATTGTCAAGTTGGTTTCCATCTAACACCCAGTGCTCATCCCAACAAGTGTCCTCCTCCATGCCCATCACCCCCCCTCCCCCTCTCCACCATCCCCATCAGCCCTCACTTTGTTCTCAGCATTCAAGAGTCTCTCATGGTTTGCCTCCCTCCCTCTCCGCAACTATTTTTCCCCTTCTCCTCCCCCATGGTCCTCCATTAAGTTCCTCCTAATCCACCTATACGTGCAAACATATGGTATCTGTCTTTCTCTGCCTGACTTATTTCGCTCAGCATAACACCCTTAGATTCCATTCATGTTGCTACAAATGGCCAAATTTCATTCTTTCTCATTGCCATGTAGTATTCCATTGTATAAATAACCACATCTTTTTTTTTTAATATTTTAATTTTATTTCTAGGAGAGAGAGAGAGACAGCGTGAGCAGGGGAGGGTCAGAGAGAGAGGGAGTCATAGACTGAAGCAGGCTCCAGGCTCTGAGCTGGCAGTCAGCACAGAGCCCCACGCGGGGCTCGAACCCACGAACCGCGAGATCATGACCTAAGCGAAAGTCGGACGCTTAACCGAATAAGCCACCCAGGCGCCCCTAACCACATCTTCTTGATCTATTCATCAGTTGATGGACATTTAGGTTCTTTCTATGTTTTGGCTATTGTTGAGAGAGCTGCTATGAGCATTTGGGTACATGTGCCCCTATGCATCAGCACTCCTGGATCCTTTGGGTAAATTCTTGGCAGTGCTACTGCTGGTTCATAGGGGAGTTCTATTGTTAATTTTTTTGAGGAACCTCCACGCTGTTTTCCAGAGGGGCTGCACCAGTTTACATTACTGGCATTTTATTTATTTTTCCCATTTTTTTTCTATTTTCTTTAACTTCTCTTTACAATGCTTTGTAGTTCCCTGCCTTTTTTTTCTTAAATAGTTTATCATCAAGTCGGTTTCCATATAACACCCAGTGCTCATCCCAACAAGTGCCCTCCTCCATGCCCATCACCCCCTTCCCCTCTCTCCCACCCCACCTCAGTACTTAGTTTGTTCTCAGCATTCAAGAGTCTCTCATGGTTTGCCTCCCTCTCTCTCCCCAAATGTTTTTCCCCTTCTTCTCCCCCATGGTCCTCCATTAAGTTCCTCCTAATCCACCTATATGTGCAAATATATGGTATCTGTCCTTCTCTGCCTGACTTTTTTCGCTCAGCATAACACTCTCAAGTTCCATCCATATTGCTACAAATGGCCATTCTTTCTCATTGCCATGTAGATTCCATTGTACAAATAAACCACATCTTCTTGATCCATTCGTCAGTTGATAAACACTTAGGTTCCTTCCATGTTTTGGCTATTGTTGAGAGTGCTGCTATGAACATTGGGGTCCATGTGCCCCTATGCATCAGCACTCCTGTATCCCTTGGGTAAATCCCTAGTAGCGCTATTTCTGGGTCATAGTGGAGTTCTATTGTTAATTTTCTTAAACCAGAGTCAAATAACCATTGGTCCTGCTAGTATAGGAATAGATAATTTCAGATGCATCCCATCAGTGCACCAAAAGAAGTACTTGCCACAGATTTCAATCAATATGAATAGTGTTTAATATATGTAGAAAAATTAATTTTAATGAGAAGTCTAATGCATGGTGCATGCTGTCCATGAACTAATAGAGCCAATATTCCATAATGAAAGAATGCACACACACATACATACTAAAGAAAAAGAGTAGATAAGGAGTAGGAGGACAAGGAATAGGAAGAAGAGAAAGTGAAAGAGAAAAAGGATCACTAAGAATTATAACAAGGGTAAGGTATTATTATTAAATTTTGTATTAATAAGCATTAAAATAATGGACCACTGATCTGCTGAACATACCAGGACAATCTTAATGAAAGGAATGAACTTAATTCAGGCCTTAGGGTGAAAAATCCTAAGAGAAGCATTAGCTTGGAAATGGAGATTGGAAAGCATGTCAGGTCAAAAGGGTAAACAGAAACTGGTACAGAGAAAATGTATGTGGTCATAACACAGGATGAGGAGTAAAGAAGCCTATCAGGCTTATACAGGAGAGAATGTAGCTAGGGAATCATGGGAAAATTAGCCTCCGCTGTGATTCTAAAACATAAAGCTTTTGGAATACTAGTGATAAATACTTTTCTTTTTTACAGGTCCTAGGAAAACATTAGGGAAAAGAAATAATTTTTTTGTGTATAGACTGACAGTTCCCTGCCACACTAACAATAATAGAAAATCAATTGTAACTTATTCCTGATTTCCATTGAAATGTGTTAGGATTTTATAAGTTTGGGTAACCTAATTTTGGAACAGTGGTAACCTTTAAACTCTCCTAGGTTTAAAATAACAAAGTTACATGTCTTGCCATTGCCTAACCATTAAGTCAGCCAAAGCTCTTCTCTGCCCCCTGTTCACTATGGGTTCAGATCGATAGAGCTGCCAGCTTACAGCATTGCTTTTCACTGTAGCAGAAGTCAAAGATCAAGACATATTTTGCTAGGCCCATTCATGAATATCACTTTCTACTCTTAGGTTTACCGAATATTGACTTACTCATTTTCCTTCAGGTGAGAGACTCTCACATCCTCCACAAGGGAATCAGTTTGAAAGTCTCATACAGGAATGAAATCCTACTGAAACGTAGGGTCTGTTGTGATAAACAGTAGCTTCTAAATTAGGGAGTGTTAAACAAAAATTCAGCCAAGGAAATTTTAAAGATATAATTGGCTTTTAATAATCAATTCATGAACTGGGCAACAGTCCTTTGTGGTAAGTAAAGGGGAGTTCCAAAGGGCTGCAGGAAAGGAAATGTGTTCGAAGGCAGAGAGGGACTGGAAAAAGACATGATTAGGGAAGAATCTGTTTTTTTAACATACCCTCATAGGGGTAACAGAAGGGGGTCTATCAGTAGGAAATTGCCATGTTGACGGGTTAAGGGTTAAATTTTGGGGTGGGGAGGTGAAATTGCAGTTAGGTATTAAGTCTTGATTCATTGGCTTTAGGACTTAACCTAAGGACACCATTCTGGACCTGTGGTATTCTTTTAAACAAAAATAAAGCTATCCTCTTCATTTGGAGAGCTAGAAGTAACAAGATAAATTAATTGTCCCTCAGATATTCATTGTACAATTATTGGAACAGGAATTCTATAACCACAAAAATGTTCTCACTGAGAAAGAGGAAGCAGTGGTCCCCTGGGTGGCTCAGACAGTTAAGCATCCAACTCTTGATTACAGCTCAGGTCTTGATCTCAGGGTAGTGAGTTCAAGCCCCATGTTAGGCTCTGCACTGGGTGTGAAGCCTATTTAGTAAATGGGAAGATGTGCGGACACATGGCAGTTATTTTTCTTCAGCAATTCTGAAATCCTCATAGATAAATTGAGAACATTTCACTTTAGGTAAAGGCAATATTTGGACTTGATTTCTACTCCCTGAAAGTATTCTCACTTATTGGAATTTTGATTGGCATTCTGTTAAATGTATAGATCAGGATGGGAAAAAAGACATCTTGACAATATTGATGTTTGTACTATAAATATGGACTATTTCTCCATTTATTTAGTTATTTTTTGTTTGCTTTTTAGAGTTTTATGGTTTACTCATGTAGAATTTGTACATAATTTGTCGGATTTATAGCTATCTTACTTTTGGATGTCTAATATAAATAGTAATGTGCTTTTGGGAAAAAAAAAAAAAAACTATGGGGACATCTGTGTGGTTCAGTGGACTTTGGCTCAGGTCATGATCTCATAGTTCATGGGTTCCAGCCCCACATCAGACTCTGTGCTGACAGCTAGGATCCTGGAACCTGCTTTGAATTCTGTGTCTCCCTCTCTCTGGCTCTCCCCCACTCTCTGTCTCTGTCTCTCTGTCTCTTAGAAATAGCAAAAATTCATTTAAAAAATAAAAATAATAAAAATAAAAGTCATTTTACTTGGAGAGAGATTGTATGAGGGGACAGGGGCAGAGAGAGAGGAAAGGGAGAGTGCCAATCAGGATTTGCACTGTCAGCATAGAGCCTGAAGCAGGGATTGATCTCAAGAATCCTGAGATCATGACCTGAGCTGAAATCAAGAGTCGGATGCTCAACCAACTGAGCCACTCAGAGGCCTCTGTAGTAATGTGATTTTGATTTCAAGTTCTACATGTTCATTGCTGGTATATAGGAACATGGGTAACTTTTTTAATAATAACTTTGTATCCTACCACCTTCCTATAGTTATGAATTAGTTCCAGGAATGTTTCTTTTTTTGGGGGGGTGCGACACTTCTTTTGGATTTTCATACAGGCATTCAGGTCATCTGCAAACAGTCAGTTTATTTCTTCCTAATATATTTCCCATTTATTTCCTTTTCTTATTGGAGTCATTAGTGAATTATATTTTCCTCTTTCTATGAACACTTGGTTATATTGATTGGATGTCTGACACTGTGATTTGTGTTATGAGTTTCTATTTGTTTTGTATTTCTCTACATAGTTTTGGATTTGAGTCTAGCATACAGTTATATTATGTTCAAAGAAATGTGATCATTTCAAGTCTTGCTTTAAATACTGGTATGGTAAGTTCAGAGTAGCCTTTAGTGTGGCCTTAACATAAACTCAAATAATGTACTAATCTTCTGATAGCAAAGACTGAACTTCCACCCTATGAAAGCCAAGATCTCATGGAGAGTAAATGATAAGTCACCTAAGTTAAACAATATGATATGTATAATGCTTTGAATTTCAACTTTGGAGATTGTAAATTTTATTCAGTTGGCATTGAAAAATTAGGAATGTTGGAAAAAAAACAAGAAGATTTGATGGAGGCATGAACTATGATTATATCTTTATTTGCAACTTTGCTTGTCAATAATGATGAGAAAGTAGGGGCGCCTGGGTGGCTCCTTGGTTAATCTTCCGTCTTCGGCTCAGGTCATGATCTCACAGTTCATGGGTTCGAGCCCCGCGTCGGGCTCTGTGCTGACTGCCAGCTCAGAGCCTGGAGCTTGTTTCAGATTCTGTATCTCCCTCTCTCTGTGACCTTCCCCGGCTCACGCTCTCTCTCTCTCTCTCTCTCTCTCTCTCTCTCTCGCTCTGTCTCTCAGAAATAAAGAATTCTAAAAAAAAATAATAAAACATGGGTATAGAATTTTAAAATAAAAGAAATAATGATGAGAAAGCAGTTGAGAGTAACAGGAAAATATGAGGTCCATTGCAACTTTGGAAAAGTCAAGAGATATTATATTGTAATACATTAGATACATTTTGTTCAAGCCACCCTAGGAGTTAGAAAACTACAAGGCTAAGAAGAAAAGAAGAAGAGGAAGAGGAAGAAGAGGAGGAAAAAGAAGAGGAAGAAGAAGAAGAAACCATGACTTATTACTCTGTTAAGTGGGCTAATTTTCCAAAAAAAGGAAAAGAGGGAAAAAAAGGAAAAGAAAAGTTATACTTTGTGTCTTTGTTAAGGTGGAAGTCCAAAAAATGAAGTTACAATGCTACCTGGATATAAAGCTTATTGATATATTGATATGCTGCTTATGTCTTAAAACAAAATAAAAACTGGCATTTAACAATGCTATGCTCACTACAGGACAATATATTTTTTAACTGGTAACTGAGAAAAATCTTACCCAATAACAAATTATTACTATCTTACAATGAGATCTGTTACAAGTTACTGATATCAGGCTCATTTCTGTGTCATAAACTTTACTGTTCTGGGGACATGGCTTGTGACTTTATGGAAACCATCAAATTAGTATCCATAAGTGCTGATGGCTACATTTTCCCTTGGTCTCTTTGAAAAAGGACATCAGCTAGATGTCATTAACTCATTCATCTAAAAATTGTATTTTCTAAAAAAATCAAATAACAACTGACTTGATAGTAATCCACTTAATTTACTTCATCATGGTTCCATTTCTCATTAAGTTAATCAATATCAGTCATTTTCCCAGTAACAAAAATAATTGCCTGTTTCATAAAAAATAATTGATAAATGCTTTAGAATTGGAGTGGAAGAAATATGGATAGTTGAAAAGAATATAAAAATGAAAACAATTCTATAAAAGTAAAAACTGTTACATACTTGGTTATAACCATGAATTCTTTGGCACTGTAATTAATACTGAGTGTTTGAATCTCTAATTTGTAGTAATTGGTATCTTCTTATGCTCAACCCTCTACAGAAGGAATTCACATCACCACTCTGGTAATATAAATAATTTTTTTAATACCTAATTTTATTAGACTACTCCTATGCCATTGTAGTAGAATTAGTCTGATATTTCTCAGCTTGAAAATTTCAGGAATGTAGCCTGATTAACATTTAGCTTCAAAAATTTTTAATGTTTTTTATTTATTTTTGAGAGAGAGACAGAGAGAGAGCAGGGGAAGGTCAGAGAGAGAGGGAGACACAGAATCTGAAGCAGGCTCCAGGCTCTGAGCTGGTTGTCAGCACAGAGCCCGATGCGGGCCTCGAACCCACGAACCATGAGATCATGACCTGAGCCAAAGTCGGACACTTAACTGACTGAGCCACCCAGGCACCCCAACATTTAGCTTTAAAAAAGTCTTAGAATGAAGCAATATTACTCCTTTATTTCCTTTAAATAATTTTTCCTATAGACTCTATTAATGAATTAATAGACAGTATACCAATTCTATGGAAAGGAATACATTTTTTAAAAATTGGGAGCATAACAAGAAATGGTCAGTGTACAGAAGCACATGGCTTCTGTCAGAATTATAAGCAGTTGAGTTAATTCATTGGCAATCATCACTGCTTAACAGGCTCAGAAACTACAGTATTCAATATGTATTCTAATTTGCTTTCAGCAATAGTGAACTTACAGAATGAATTGAGAAATGTCATCTATATTCTGAAAAGGTTTGATTATTCATTCTTTAAATAATATACATGCATACATCTATATATACGTGTGGTCATATATCTATGGTGGTGGCCATCTGGTGGTCTGTTCAATGAGGTTTTTAATTATGAATTTGATTTCTTTTTTTGTTATGGTTCTATTCAGATTTTTTTCTTTTTGAGTCAGTGTTAGAAATTTCTAAAAATATTTTGTTGATATAAAATTATTCATCATATTCCCTTTTATGGCTAATAGGCCCATGGAAAGTTTTAAATACCTTTGGTCATTACCAAAATGCAAATTAATCCACAGAGATTTTTGTACACATTCTAGAATAGCTATCATCAAAAGGTTAGAAAATAGTAAGTGTTGGCTAGGATTTAGAGCAATTGGAGCTCTCATACATTCCTACAGGGAGTTTAAAATGGGACTACTTTGGAAAACTGTTTCATAATTCTCCATAGTAAAACTCAAATTTACCATACAACCCAGAAATTCCATTCTTAGTCATCTATGGAAGAGGTGTTAAACCATATAGCCATACAAAGTCTGCTTGTGACTGTTATCAGCATTATTCATAAGTCAAAAACTAGAAATATTCATAAAACAAAAACTAGTGAATGGATAAAAGTCTACTCTGAGATACTATTCAATAACACGAAGTAACAAGCGTTTGATACATACATTAATATAAATGTACCTCAAAAGCCATGTGCTAAGTAAAAGAAGCCATTTGCAAAAGACTATATAATGTATGATTTTCCTCATATGACTTGGCCAAAGAGGTAAAATTATCATGACAGTACATCAGCAGTTGCCTCTAACTGAAGAGGAGGTAGAAGTAGATATTGATGATAGTTGATCTCCAGGGAATTTTAGAGGATAACAACAACAAAAATTTAAAGCTGGATTGCTGAGTTATATACAACTATACAAATTGCAAAATGCCACTTAGTTCAATACTTCCAGTTGGTAAATGTTACGGTATGTAAAATTTACCTCACTAAAGCTGTAAAAAAAGTTTTGAATTGAATCTAAACTGCACTGCTGGAGGGTTGGGACTCTCAAATTGAGCAGGATACTAAAACAGAAAGAAGAAAGTCTTTCTCTTAGCCTCTTACCATGAAGCAGCTGCTAATGAGCATATGGCCAATGCAACTTGTGCTGGGACCTATTTATATACTGTTTACCTTAAATCTTAGATTGCCCTAGTAGTATAACTTCTTAGCCTCCACAATGCATTCCTTGGAGGCTAGGCTGGCCTCTTGCCTTCAAAGTCATTAATAGTTTGGCCCTCGGGTGGGACAGGATCCTGTTCAGCAGAAATACCTTCATTTAAATGGTCTTTGATGGTACCGATTATTTGCTACTAGTTTCTGTAGCCTACAAATTCTTTATTTAATACACTTTTTAAAACGTTGTTTATTTATTTCTGAGAGAGACAGAGTGAGCAGGGAAGGGTCATAGAGAGAGGGAGACACAGAATCTGAAACAGACTCCAGGCTCTGAGCTGGCTGTCAGCACAGAGCCCAATGCAGGGCTTGAACCCACAAACCGTGAGATCATGACCTGAGTGGATGTCAGATGCTTAACCGACTAAGCCACACAGGCCCCTGTAGCCTACAAATTCTTAAAGATGCCTTCTTAAGGAAGGCAATGAATTTGATTTATTTTCAGATTTTGATTTTTTTAATTAATTTCTGTACCCAATGTGGGGCTCAAACTTATAGCCTGGAGATGAGGAGTTGCATGCTCTGCTGACTCAGCCAGTCAGGTGCCCTAAAAAGGCAATGAGTTTGGTTTTGAGAGTGAATGGTATATTCTCAAAAATTATGTGCTTTTTAAATTTTTAAAACATTTTATTTATTTGAGGATGGTGCTGGAAGACTGGCAGAGGCAGAGCGGGAAAGAGAGAGAGAAAGAGAGAGAATCTTAAGTAGGGTCTATGCTCTGTGTGGAGCCCGACATGGGGCTCTATTCTACAAACTCTGATATCATGACCTGAGCCAAAATCAAGAGTGGGACTCTTCACCAAATGAGCCACCCAGGCACACCTAGAAAATTAGCGTTTTTATTTTTATTTTTTTAATGTTTTATTTATTTCTGAGAGAGAGAGAGCGAGCGAGCAGGGGAGGGTCAGGGAGAGAGGGAGACACAGAATCTGAAAGAGGCTCCAGGCTCTGAGCTAGCTGTCAGCAATGTGGGGCTCCAACCCACAAACCGTGAGATCATGACCTGAGCTGAAGTCAGAAGCCTAATCAACTGAGCCACCCAGGTGCCTCAAAATTAGGCTTTTTAAAGATGATAATGAGTAGCATTCTATTAAAAGAACACCTAAAAGAGGGGAATACACTTAAGTGCAAAAGCAGCCCATTGTCCACGATGAAAAGATTTCAGCCACTCTTGGCATCTTGGTATCTAATGAACACTGCTTTACTTTGTATAAAGACCTATAAGTGCTGAGAGTAGGTTTGTTGTCTTTTAATCTGCAAATTAATTGGAAAGTGAAATAATCTTATTTATCTAGGTCATCTTTCTCAACATCAAAATGGTCGTATTCAATTATAGATGGTTGTTAAAATGAGCATGACACTCATCAGTTTAAAGGTGCCGCTTGGGAATGTGATGCAGTGATTGTTTTAATTAGGTAGTTTAGCCTGCCTGCGTCGGAGGAACCCTGGTATGTATCTCTCCGTGTAGAGAGAGCAGGGTGACAAAGTATTGCCTTTGATGAATGTTGTCATTAACCCATGTTGTCAACACGGTTGGGCTTTGTGTCTGAATCTGCTTGTAATTGGTCATTTTTTTCCCCTCAATTTCCATTCTTTTGCTAGCTGACCTCTGAGAGGCTACAAATTAACCAAATTTGACTATTGGTACATAGTTTGTAATAATATAATGTCTTTCTGAACGATGGTAAGAACATATTAAATTAACATTAAATTCTGTTTACTTTGCTCATATTCTTGCTTTATCTGGATTTAAAGTGCCATTGGATTTAACCTTTCATCACTTCCTTGATTCTTGTCTGATTTTTTTTCTGGATCCTAAACATGGTCATAAAGTTCCAGATCACCTTTATTATCTTACTCTGCCTTGGCTAGAACGATCATGGAACCCTTGAATTAGAAGTAAAGATAAGGATCTGGGGCACCTGGAGGGCTGTTGGTTAAGGGTCCAACATCGGCTCAGGTCATGATCTCATGGTTAGTGGGTTGGATCCCTGCATTGGGCCCTGTGCTTACAGTTCAGAGCCTGGAGCCTGCTTGGGATTCTGTGTCTTCTCTTTCTCCCCTCCCCTGCTTGCGGTCTGTCTCTCAAAAGTAAATAAATGTTTAAAAAAAATTTAAAAAAAGAAGTAAACATAGGGATCCTTCCAGTGCTGAAATCCCCTGAAATCACCGGAGATTGTGGTTACAGTTGAGGCTAAGGAAAAATGGCGTATGTTCTAACATGCTTAATTTCATTTTATCTTTTATATTATGAGGTAGCTAGGATTTAAAGTTCTAACATATTTTACTCTGTCATGTAGGTGAAACTTATAAAGACCAGTCATAATTTGAAGGAAAATTAGAAGTGAATCAGGAGATTTCTATCAAAACTATTTAATCTTAGGGACTACAATGAGCTTTAAAAATGCAAAAAGGATTGTTACAACAGAGCTTTTAAATATTGAGAAGCAAGATGGCTTCCGGCTTAGTCTGTGGAGTAATAAGTATGCTTCTTATGGATCTCTTAAGTATCGTGGAAAATATTTGCCTTTAGCGACCAGAAGGTTGCCTCATGGTTTAATTATGTCACTTTTTGGGGGGTGGGGGGAGGCTAAGATTTTGAATTTCATCACTAAACATGTTTAGGAAGTTTCATCATTAAACAAGTTTAGTTCATGTGAGACCAAAACAATGTCAAGATTAAGAGATAATACATTTATTTAGTGTGAGGTCGATTTCTAGGGTATATAATTATTCAAGGACTATGAATAAAGAAATGATGTTTAAAAATCTAAAGAACGGATTACGAGGGGAAACGTAGGGAGGAGGCAACAGATTTTAAGCGACATCAAAAGCATTTCAAATAAAAAGGTACCCTTGCAAACAATCTAACCTGAGAAGACCACGGTTTTACTGTTAGTGCCTCAGCTGCCAGTGTTACGGACACAAAGGACACAAATGACACAAAGGACAAGACACACACAAAAGACAGACACAGACACAACTCCGGCCGGAGGAACAATTCTACGCAAGCCCCTCTTGCGGTTTATTTTATAACCCGGTAACTGGAAACAAACTGAAATCTAAAAGATGCATTCCTTTACCAAATAAGGGCAAGAAGCCAAACACATTCCAAGGACAGGGGGGAGCAAAGGGAGGAAGCGACCACAACATCTTAACTAAGAGGCCTGCCCACAACTCCAGCCTTCTCCTTTCCTCTAAGGAGGGCATGTTCCCTCGTTTGCGAGCGGACCATTAAACTTGGATATTGTGTGCAGGCCTCCTGGCAGAGCATCCTGTTTGCAGGCATGCTTTGCCCAGGCAGGGAGCCCCGTGTGCAGGCACATCCCCGCGTCCCTAACCACGCTTTCTTGTGGTCACTGTCGGGCTCCCACAGCTAGACTTTCAGTAACATAGATAAATTCACATAGGGTCCCATAAAAAATAAAGCCCCCCCCCCCTTTTTTTTTGTACTGCAGCTTGTACACATTGGGCTTGGATCACCAGATCGCCCAGCTCTTAGTATCCCAGTAAATTATCACAGGGAACTCTTTTGATTCAAAATGACAGAAGATTAACAAAATCTCAAACATGCCAGGGATTTTCACCACAGAGATAGTTTAGGATTTCAGTCTCAGGTCTACTTCAACCACAGTGACAGATAACCATGATCAGAACAGGAACAGTAACAAAACTGACGGATTCAGAAGATGACCTTTTGACATAGCACTTCACATAGTCTCTAAACCTATGGCCTAGAACTCTGTCAGAAGCCAGGTAAAGGGTTGGTGAATTTAGTCGTGAATGGAAGAATGGGCCTGGTAGCCTGGAATACATTACATCACCTATATTCCACTGAGCTGAAGACAGTGACATTTAGTACATCCATCTTACAGAATTAGCTAATTATGCTGTGCATGTGTGACATTCTTGACTTGTGATGCAACCTAACTATTAAAACCCTAATATCTCCACCCTTCTAAAATTTCCTTTCTGTTTCAAGGAGTGAGCACCAGCGCATTTATTTATCTTGTCCTCACCTCATTAGAGTTCACTGGCTAATGAAGCTAACCGATAGCATAAGACAACATTTAGTGACTTTCAAGTGTCAGCAATCACAGGAAAACAATCTTTACCGGATTGAACAATGTGTTATATCAAGTTCCTGAACATGGAGGTCACATTAGTCTACAGCAACACAGATACACACAGACAGTGCAGATACTTGAGTTATTATTTGAGGAAAACTCATTTAATTGATGTATTTATTGTCTTTGAAGCTCGGCAAACTTTAAACAGTGTATAAACCTGTGGTGAAATCAAAGAAAAATGTTTTGGATTAGAATCTCAAGGTTGTGATTTATTGATATTATATATTTGTTTTGTTGCTTGTCAACTCTGTCCTCCTTGGTGATAAAGAGCTTAGTTATCCCTACTTAATACTCTGTAGATGGCTAGTCTCATTAAAAATGGAAATTCAGAATTCTTTTAAATTCATTTGAAAATATGATTTGCTATATCTTATAAATAATGAGAAAATTATTTTCCTCCTATATCAAAACCTCAAACTTAATCCAATTTGACGTCTTCTATTTTCACTTTCACCACGTTATGCCATGCTGATGCACCTATAACCGAATGAGGGCTCCTGTTCTGGACTTAATACTTGGCTTCTAGTCTTAACTCTTTTTTTTTTTTTAATGTTTTATTTATATCTAGGAGAGAGAGAGAGACAGCGTGAGCAGGGGAGGGTCAGAGAGAAAGGGAGTCACAGACTGAAACGGGCTCCAGGCTCTGTGCTGGCCGTCAGCACAGAGCCCGACGCGGGGCTCGAACCCATGAACCTCGAGATCATGACCTAAGCCAAAGTCGGACGCTTAACCGACTAAGCCACCCAGGCGCCCCTAGTCTTAACTCTTTATTCCAGGTACTTAATCCTTTGGATCCTCAATTTCTTTGCTTATAATTAAGGATAAAAGAGTGTGTACTTGTAACATTGGTCATTCATTAGTCACTCATTTATTCATTCACTGAATCTATGTTGAATGCCTTACTTGTGACAGGCACACTCCTAAGTGATAAATAAGAACTGGCCATGCTAAGTCCCTGCTCTCATTTAGCTTACAATCTAATATGTATGCATGCAAATATTTACTGCACTGGTGGGTAGGGAATGCTCTGAGCTGCCAATGGGAAAATGCATGTAGAGGTTAGCATTATGCATGGCACTAGAAAGAATTCAATAGGTAACTTGTCATTATCATTGTTTTCTTCCCTTCCAAGTAATCAGAATGTAATCATACCTTTAATTATTGTCTGTTTGATATTTTATATCTTAAATACTACCCTTTTTGATATCATTGAGCTCTGACATTACAAGCCCAGGATCATAGCTAGTATTCATTCAATAAACATGTCCAAAATTGAGCTATAAGTTCCCTTTCAGCTCTGAAATATTGTGAGTCTCTGAATGGTATTGAACTAGTAGTTTGTGATCTATATTCTGAAAGCAAGTCATTTGGGGCACCATAGATGTTCAATTTATCATCAGAGGTACCTGATTGAATTTTGTCAAGTGTCTGTTTGTTGATAGTCGGGTAGATATTGTTTACTGATTTTCAGAAGTTACATTGTGCCTCATTGTAAAGCTCAAAAGAAATCCAGCAGCTTCAATGAAATAAAATCCTTCTCCTTTGAGAAAATGAAGCTATAAAATAGGTATAGATGCCACAAGAAGAGATTTCAATCTAACATAAAAGAGGGACAAATCCCTGATTAATTTAAGGGTTTTGCATAACAGCTGGTGAACCTAATAGTTATTCTATAAGCCAGATTTGGAGGTACAACTAGATGCTCAGATTTTTATCCCTTTTGGCTCTGTTTCACCTACTTGGGTACATTATCCTACAGACCTTTGAAGGTCCTCCTGGTTTTGCCAACTTTGTTTTCTTGTACTTCTAATCTTTACTTCATAACCTTAATCTGTCTTTCTGTCTCCCAAAATATGTTTTTTCTTTGTTTGAGATGTCTCTCTTGCAAGGCTGATAAATGTAAATTTGATCCTCCCCTAAAACCCTGAGACTTTGATTAATGATTAATTTCAAAGCATTAGCTTATTTTGAATCTCGAGGAATCCTTAGTTCCTTAAGAAATTGTTTCTTCAATGGGAGGGTCTACACCTCTGTCTTCCAATAAGAATGCAGATGTAAAGTGATTCTAATTTTTTTCCATATAATCTATTTTCATATTCTATTTTGAATATGAATATTCTTAGAGATATGCCCACATCTTATTCTTGGTATAAACATTGCAAACATTGCAAACAAGTATACTATCTCACTGTATTATATAAATACCCACTAATTGAAGAATCACATGTTATTTGCTAGACCAAGCCACTCATTTCATTCATAGTGCTATTGACACTACAATGGCTCTTACATAAGAGTGATTGCTCCTAAGATCAGGGACTAGTGGGATTGAGGGGAAGTGGGGCTACACAATATGAAGGGTAGTCATTACTGAGATGATATTAATGCAGTCTCAAGTATACCATTATGTTGTTTGGGTCCCTGTTCTCTTTATTATGATCAAGATGACCATATATCCATTTGGCTTAGTACAATTCCAGTCTATAATAGCTGCAAGGAATAATTATTATCACTGATTTTATTCTCAAAAGTGGATTTCTTTGGATGACACTTTCTGTGGTAACCCATTATAGACCACTCAGATGCAGGCAAATTTCTCTGCATTTTGTTGAATCAACCACATATCCCACATTCTGCCAAGTCATCTAGAAACATAGCTTCTATGAAGAAGGGGACTTTATTTACTGCCAACCATGGTCTTGATTATAGCTTGTTAAGTGTAGTTATAGTCCAAGTGTGAATATGTATTGCAATTAAAGTGATAACATAAAATACCTGGTAGTCACACATTTCTTACCAAGTTTCTAGTTCCAGAGAAAGCTACTATTACATAATTAATATTGGCTTAGAAGAGTCAAGTGACAATAGAATACAGAAGTAGAAGGAATGCCAGTGTATTCCCTTTTATTTTGAGAGAAAACGAAAATTAATATTAGAAAAATAAAAAATAATTTGAACTTAGATAGTAGAAAAGATTTCTCTATAGAATGATGCTATTAGTCTATGCCTATCTCCTAAAATGTGATGGAAATATCTGTGTTCTTCATGTTTAACCAGCAGCTTCTAAATCAGTGCTTTAAGGATTAAATTGGATTTCAACAAGGGTTGAGAAGATATCAACCAATAGAAATTTATAATCAATAATCTCATAAATGAATAACTTTTATATACTTTTTATAATTTTTTCAAGTGCATCCTGAATATGGATATACTTAATCATTTTTTCAAACTTGAAAAAAGATGGTTTATTGGCTTTCTATTAAACCATTTCTTTTAGAACATATAAATCAATATCAAATTAATAATTGGGAAAGGAAATTCAGTTTCACTATCTGATTATATTCTTATTAAAGAAAAACATATTCTGAAGTTTTCTTGAATTGTGCTTATAAATTCTTTTGGCATATTGATTTAGCAACTTCTTAAACATAATTACTTACTATGTTGAAGAGCATGATGTTTAAAAACATAAATATCACTTTTATTATGAGTTTTTATTTTTCCTTATGCTCTAGGTAAGCTTTAGCTTCTTTGTGTTTCTTGAATGTGCACCATCTAGCTTCAAGTATCCTACTTTATTTTTTGGAATCCTAACATCAACTCTTCAGTAAGCTGAGTCATACTCAACGTTGAGGTCTCTCACAACACTTTCTCAAGGAAGGCTGGCTGTCTGGACTTCTTAGCTTCCCTCATCATATTTAAATACCTCACACTGGCAATTGTTTTTACAAGCTTTCTTTCCTACCACAATGAAAGCTCCATATAGGGGATGACAAGCCTGTGATCTGTTGTATGTTTCAAAAATATTTTTGTGCTTTCAATTATATAATTAGTATTATAATATGTTTTTTTCACCATTTAATGGCTTCTATTAGTAAGCATTAAAGATTCTTGAAAGTGCAAATAATTAGATTCCCAGCATTCTCTATCTACCATGTTTCTACTCAGTCTAGGAAGGCTGCCATTACTATTTTTCCCCAGTATTGCAATTTTGTGCTCTTAGTTGCCTTCAAATCTTGTTCTGTTTCCTGTGGAAAACACAGTTGAGTTGCTTCCAGATAGGAGGAGGAGAGAAAGACGTGGAGAGAATGAAGTCAAAATTAGATTAAGAAACTAAACATGATGCTAGGTTATGATCCTAAGCCACATACCATTTCATTTCTATTAGCTTGTTTATTTGGAAAGAACATACCCTTTTTAAAGGACAATAGAAAGTATAGGAAGGCAATACAAAAAGGATAAAAGGACCAAGAATAATTATAGATGATCACAAGACTTAATTTCATCACTTACTATGTATGTGACATGGAACAAGTTACTTAACCTGCTGATGTCTCAGTTTCTGCGTTCTTAATATGTGAATGTTAACCCCAGAATCAGGTAGTGCATATGATACACTCAATGATAGGTTTTGCAAAAAAAGAGGGAGAAATAGAAAGGAATGCCCAACATGAAAATGGAAAGTTAATTTTCAAAAATCATAATTCAGCCACTAAATGATTTGTAATGAACATGCTGGTAGCTCTATTAGGCATTTTGCCTCAAAGCAAAATAAAATACTGTGTTTAAAAATATAAAATTGAGGGGCACCTGGGTGGCTTAGTCTGTTAAGTATCTGTTTCAGCTCAAGTCATGAGCTCACGATTGGTGAGTTGGAGCCTTGTGTTGGGTTCTGTGCTGACAGCTTAGAGCCTGGGGGCTGCTTTGGATTCTGTCTCCATCTCTCTGCCCCTCGCCTGCTTGTGCTGTATCTTTCTCTCTCAAAAGTATTAAGAAAATTAAAAAAATAAAAATTGAAAATTGTAAAGGAGAAGAAAAAGACATTTGTTAATTCAAGGAATACTTCACCTGCTTTTTATGTGTATTCTTTTACTCATTGCCTTGAAATAGAACTCCAGTTAAAGGGGAAAGGTGCCTTTCTTCATATAACTTTTGGACCATAAATGCCCCTATGTTGAGACTTTCTTTATTCTTTGACTTTTACTCCATTATTTCTACTTAACTCCTTCAAATAAACTTTATTTTTGTAGATTATCTTCATTTGAGAGTATTTTAATATGTGTTTAACCCACGTGACTTCTTTGAACTTTAGAAATTATAACTATCAAATATTCAATTGACTTTGTTATCACTAGATAGCATTTACAAACCACTTTTTAATTTGATACCTGCTATAAAATCATTCGTTAATGCAAATTCAGTGCATTGTTGCTCTCTTCCATGAGCAAACAACTTTCCTTTCAGCTCAATCTCAACAGCTCATTACTGATCTTTCCTCACTCTATAGTGAGTACTTTTCAGAGCTTAAGATATTATCCTTCACTGCTATTCTTGCTTCTCTTTGGGAAAGCTGTTCTATGTTCTTTCAGCATCACATAAGAAGATAGGATTTTAATAAAACTGTTGTTGATTGTGCTGTTAAACTATTTTTCTTGGTTATACTAAATTTTTAGACCCCTTACAGTAATGAGAGGAAGCATTGACAAAGTAAACCATAGGTAGATGTTTACATACATGCATACACATATTATATATATTCTTGATAATATCATCAGTGTCCTAATTTTCTTCAACTTTCTTTGAAAATCATTAAATGCTAACCAAATCAAAAGTTTCAAATACAACTTTTGAAGAAAGAAAATCTTCCACAATAAAGTTTTCTTCTCTTAATGATGGAGAATTTTCTGTTAGTCATATAATCAGCATTGGAATCAGAGATATTGCTATGCTTTATAATTTATCTTCTCTGGGTTAAAAGAGTATCTTGTGAATAGTTATAATCTCAACATCAGGACATTCATTTATCAACTTATTCCGAGTTTTATCTACTAATAGGAAAACAATGATCAGATAGTCAATATCGACTAATGTTTTACACATGACACATAATTTTTGCTAGTCCTGATTATAAATAAAGCCATGCATAAATAATAGAAGTGAATTCTTTTAACGATTGTAAGTTGATTTTAAGTTTGTGGTTTCTTTGAAAAATCAAAAGTATTGTGAAAATAATTTTCATCCTCCTCCAGGCAAATAACACGTAGATAACATCATCATAATCCCATTATTTCCCCTAAAAGTAAATACTATCTTTTATAATCCTCCTCTGTTTGCATATCAAGACAAAGCTTGGGCTTGTGATGTTCATTTTTTCTGTCTCCAAATATTTATTGAATATTTGCCATGTGACACACACACACTGCTTAAGGCGCTGAACTTACTATGTCTTTGACTACCAGTCTCATACATAGACTTTCATAGGAAATAAAAAGGAAAACCACACCACCAAGGAAATTGTATAAAACCCTCCCATAAAAACTAGTCAATTTCAGATTTCTAAAAAATAAACTGTTGACTCCTACATTTTGTTTGCTGTGTTTGTTTTCTTATCACTGGCTATTTCATAGATTTATTTATAAAATATTTCACAAATTTATAACTAAATTTGTGAAAAATTGTATTACATAAAAAGATTATTGGTAAGTTAATTAAAGGGGTGACTAATTGTGGTGATGACCATTTTAAGGACGAATCTAGAATATAAATTTAGCATAGTCCAGAATAATTGGATTTCTCTCACTACTGCAGTGATATTGTACAAACTTCAGTAAGGATTTGCATACGGCCCTGAACAAATGATCTGTCTATTTGGCTATTTTCTCCTTCCTGCTTATTACATACAATATGATGGACTTCTCCACTTACTGAGTAAATTTGAGAATCATGTGTGCAGGAATGAATTAATGCCTATATTTTCTCAGTCCATTTCAGATTAATGTGGTGTGGAGTGGTCAGGAGAGATTTCACTGTCCCTCTGATAGTCTTCCTCCTGTTCAATGAATTCTGTTAAATGATCCCTGTAAGACACATCCTTCATTCCTGGCTCACGAAAATTGACTTCTGAACAGCATTGTTTTTAGTGTATGGAATTCAACAGATGGTACCAAATGGCCAATATTTTAAACTACTTCCTGAGGGTGGATCTCCAGCTGAGCCTTCCTGTCAGCCTCATTCTCATTGACTTTTGCTGTGCTCATTCATTTTAAAGCTATCATGTGAGCAGTACTCATGTTTTCCCAGAAGATGTAATTGTGCATATTAGCAACTATGAAGCTTAAGTATGTTTCATCACGTCTGCTCTTCTGCCTGTGTTATCTTCAAACAGTGTCTTATTTTTAAATGATTGTGTTCCATTTTAAATTCCAAATGGTGACTACTTATCTTTTTTGCAATTCCATTCACCAAAGAAAAAAATTACAGGTACTGATTTGTCTTATCGATATATCTTTGACAGACACCCTCATCTTTGTCTTCAGGCTGAAACATTCTGTTCTAGAACAGAGAAAAACATTACACACACAGTGCTTCTGACTCTATGAAGTCTTTATTGGTACTCAGCTCACTTTCACACATTCATGAGAAGAAAAAGTAGATTTATATTTGAAACTATATTGAAAAATGTCTACTTCAAATGCACTCAAAGGACTTGCCAGTTGTTTTATTGCAATTCCAGGCTACCTTCATGTTACTGAAATAACTCGGGATAAGCAAGACAGACATTTTTCTAAATTTCTGGGAGGCAACCTTGAAAAACTTGATGGGAAAATAAATAGGCTTTATTCTGCTGCTGTTATTCATGTTAGAGCTTTTTGGTAGTAAGTTACTACTAAGTAGGTGTAAATACCTGAACAGCAATAAAAGATGAGTACCTATCATATATCTGTAATCTGTAATTCAACATGTAACAATTCAAGCACAAGGTCAATAGGACCAAACACCTAAATATTCACATTTTCTATTTAAAATATATACAAAGATTTTAGTAAATAACCTTTTTGGGGCGATGTTAAATGAAGTCAAGTCTCACCCTATGTTTCAATTAATGGTAAAACTAGAAGTTACTTCCAGCAAGAAATGCCGATTTTAAAACTTAGAGAAGATACTAAACTTTATATTAAAATAATAAGAATACCCAAGAGTACTTAAGCATTTTCAAGTGAATCACTCATTGCCATATCTGAATTCTGAGTCTCTTCCTCTTCTTTTGGTTATCTTCCTGAAAATAAGATCACTTTATCAGGATTCACTTATACATACCTATGGTCATTTTTCTTACAAAACTACTTGTCTACATGGAAATAAACTCAGATATAGTCTCAAGCACATAGGGCCAAATATACACACACACATCTAGTTTATAACATATTATGGGCACTAGCCTTTCAACAAACAAATTCAATTTTAGTTGCTTGTAACTACAGCTATGGTTCTCTCTGCACAGATGGGAGGAGATAGTGGAAATGACTTTCAGGGCTGCTGGCTGTAGATCAGAGCAATGAAGTTTTGATGATCTGAATCTTTTGTGTTTGGTAAATGAAAGGGGAGCTTTATATTGCGGTTTAATCACTCCACCTACTTGTGGCCTCAGAAGTTCCTTTTGCTTAACAAGAGTAAAATCATCACTGTATCTTTCTGGAGATGTCTGATGAACTCTTTTTATGTTGTCTCTTAGAAGAGCGAGAAAATAATCGGCCAGGACTAGATCCATTTGTGAAGTAGGAAAAGATTGTTCTTGATGTCCTTCTCCCATCTGTTCCTAGATCAACTTTCTAATCTTTTCCTGGCCTCTTCTCATGCCAGTGTGCTGGATCAAGGGGAAAGTTCAATAGAAGTAACCAGAAAGGATACCAAGATAGAAAAATCAGGGCATCATATGATCATTTAAGTGTTTAGGAAGTGAGGCTGAGGCCAGAAAAATCAGAAAATGAGCAGACGTTCATCTCAAGTAATAATACTAGCAAATGCATTCATACATCTCATTATTTGCTTTACAACTGCTTTAGATATATTAATTCATTTAATATTAATGGCTATTATTTTCATCACTACTTTGTAAGCGAGGTGAATAGCAGAGTAGTGAGTCAACTCATGCATAGAATAAGAGAAAGGATTTGAACTCAGAACCAAGTTCTAGCAAGAACTTAGAGTCCTTGGGCTTACCCACTATACCATATTGGTGCCTCTCACACCAAGGAGCTTGGCTAATATCAGCATAAACATTAATATAGAGAATACAATCAGACAAATAGTCAGCAACATGGAAGTTCAAAACAAAACAGAAACTTATAATATTGAAGGAACACCAGAACCCTCAACCCTCTGGATATTTATCCAGAATCTTTAGATGCCTAATATATTCCTATTACTTCTCACTCTTCAAAAACTCTGTCAACAAGTATCTGCTGGGTCACTGTCATATGCTAGGCTCTGCTCAGTGGATGATGACAATAATTTTGAAAATGGCAGAATTCTGCTCTTATACCATTTCTTGTGCTGAAGAAACACAGACAACTGAAAGGTAATAGAAGGAGAGGGGGAGGGATAAAGGAAGGGAGACAGGAGAGAGAAGGAAGCAAGAGATAAAACTTGTAAATATTGGTAAAGTTTTGTGAATGGTATAAGTACAGGTGATAGAGAATAATGGTAGATTAGAAGACTGACCTGGGATAGTTTAAGAAAGCCTTAGAAAGAAGTGAAATTGAACACCAGTCTTGATTTTCAAAGACAGCCATTTAAAGACCTTGAAGGAAAGGTTCCCAAAAGGAAGAAACAACACATGCAGAAACCCCTTATACGGAGTACTATTTTCAGGCATACGAGCATATTTTGAAAACTCTTGCTCTGATGGGAAACTTCAGACTGATAAGCTCAACCTTAAAAGTTAAACAGGAAACTGTCTCTCCCAACCTCCTCTACATCCAATCACAAGCCAAGTGACTGAGGACCCACAACCTCAACCACAGGACACGTGCACAGGAGGCTTGGGTGCAGAAGTGCTCAAACTAAGGAAACGGGCTGTACCTTAGGGTCTTCATTTTATGTCACGGTTCGTGCCTGAGCTGTCCAGTTTGGGGACAGTGCAGGTTGCCAGGTGGAGTCCCTGATGTAATGTGTTGTCCGTGATGGCCGCAGGAGCAGCTAGAGAGTGCAGTGTGATTTCGGGTAACCCTATAGATGGCCACATCAATCGTGATTTCCTCATTACATCAGTTTTCAGGCACAGTTTTTAGTATTCTTTTTGAAATCTTAGACTTAATCCTGTATCTACAGCCTTCTAACAATCAATAAGCATAGTATCATTTTCTGTTTAATTAACCAGAGTCAGAACCATTGCTTGTGATGAAAAATCCTCAATGGTAAAGGTTGGACTTGACTTAGGAACAAAAGAAATGACAATGTGGCTCCTGGTTCAGCTCCAGCCAGAGTATCCTACTTAGTTCTGTCTCTCCCTATAATTACTCATAATCTGACTTTACCTTTCCATCTTTCCTTCTCCCTAATCCTTTAAGACTTTTAGTTTTTAAGTGTAACTCAGATAATGGCGAGGAAACAAAATGTTAAGAGTCTTCCTACAAAATATCTTTCATGTGTTGACATTTCCCAACAGCACCTTTTTACTAATCTAGTATAAGAAACCTGCACTTCCTTCTGTACTGCTCTCTCTCAGCCTCATGTTGTCTTAGGTTACAGCTATTATCCATATTTCCATCTTGGTTGGACAGAAAAATGCTCATAAGAGTGCCTTTCTCTTTTACATGCCCTAAGTGACCTACATCTCTCTTTCTGGAGTGGACACATGGCAGACCTCAATGGGTGGCCTCTTAAATCCCTGCTTACAATTTTCTTCCCCAGGGTCTAGTCATCTTAGTATAATATTCATACAAACTGGAAAGCATGGTGTTTTTAGGCAAAACAGAGCCAGAGAATAATCTTAACTATAAGTACCTGAAGAAATATACAGGTTTGATCATTAGCCAGGATGGCTATTGCCCTAAGTTTCATCACTTGAGGAGAAATAGAGGGTTCACATATCTGGGCCCCTGAAGTGACAATGAGTGACCTAAAAATGTTTCATTCCCACAAACATCACCTAAGCATAGGAATGCTTTGCTTAATAAAAATTTATTATGTAAATTTACTTAAAATACTTATCATCAATGCCAAATTATCACAAAACAAACTGACAATTGTTTGTAGAAATACATATACAAAATCAACTTTGAATGTTTTCTGGTAATGCAACTCCACATGCAGTACATGTTGCTTATCTGGAAAAGCCATAGACTCAGGTGTTTAAAAATAGTTTGATAGACACCCAATTTTTTTTTAACTGTGTCAGGGACAATTTAGAGACAGTCATTGCCTTTCACAGGATGCTTAAACCAGTGATTTTCAAATTTTTTGGGAGTGATTCCCAGTAAACCACTTTGGATTTCACAACTCACTACAGGCAAAATGTTAAACACATAGACCCATATGTATTATAGACACATTTATAAAAATGAAAAGTGTCACAAATGCTTCCCTATTCTCAAAAAGTAAAATTTACTTGATAAATTCTATTGTTTCCATCTATTCCAACAAATTTTATTGTTTTCATTTCTCTAGGAAAAAAGATGGCTATTACCTATTTTATTAATTTAAAACTCCCTAGTGACGTTGTGACCTGCAATCTGAAAAGCACTGGTTTAAACTCTGGTTCTGTCCTAGTACAGGTAAAATCTATTTTCAGGCTAGCCAAAGAGCCAAATCTGCTGATTAGGATTTCTATGGCAAGGTAAAATGTTTTCCAAGTTTTAAATGATTAACTTGCAAACAACTTTCAAAACTCAGTTTATGCGTGAATCGTGGTTGGATTGTATTTTCTTCAACATGCCCATTTTCTGACTGATGTATATCCATAGGTCTCTCTACCTTCCCACATTGCTCATACTTGGACAGTAATTGAAAACGGAATCTTCAACCTTCTCTATTAACTGTCACACTAAGGTTAAACAATGTGTGTGTTTCTGTTCACATTTCTTTTCTGGGTGTAAAAACAGAAAGTGAAATCTAACATTTGGAGATAACGCTGTAAGAAATCTGAAAAATGCTTTAGGAAGACATTTTTAGAAATTCCCTTCTAAATTGCAATGATTTATTTTCAAATAAGTTAAATCCTACTTAATTACATTTTTGCACTATTCTACAACCACTTGTAGTAGCAAAGGAGTTAACAAAACATTTATTCTTATCTATACAATATTCTTTCAGTAAACCTTGTAAAATACTCATTAAAAGTCTCACATGTTTAGAAACAACAGTGCATTAATAGGAATGCAATTAAGTACTTATTGCTTTTGTCATTTAAAGTAAGTTAACCAGATGGCATGAAATCTTCCAAAAGAGATTTTAAACAAACAATCGAGATTTAATTAATATGCACCAGTTAACTCATTAAATATATAGCAACTAGCTCATTAAACTTAAGGTAAATACTTATTTGAGATAGATTGTATATTCTTTTTTACATTTATCTTCATTTTGCTTGACTGGTCATATGTGATAAATGGTGACTTGGAAAGCTAGCACATTTTAAAGTACACATTTTTTGTAGTTCGCATATTTTCTCTTCATTGCCAAAATGGGGCTTGACATTATTTACACAGATATTGTGGAATTCGGTGACTATATAATAATAGTAGCAACAACAAAAACACTTAACTTTTCATTTAAACTTAGATATCAGATTGAATGTACTTATTAACCCAAGATGCAAATGTACTCCTTTCTCCATCTGCTCTAGTATGGTAACATGGATCATGATAACATGCCCAGTTAATTTTAAATAACTATCAAATTTCCTTACTTTGCTTCAGTGCTGCTTATGGCAAAACTGAGTCATGTAACTTTGGCAAAGGAATTATTATCCTTTATCTGCTGAAAGAATCATCTTTTTCCTTTGATTAAAATAAAGATGGAATGGAGGCAGAATGAGAGACTGAGAGACTACAGGCTTTAGCCAAACAAATCACTCAAGGTCATATGACCTATTACCATGAAGCAGATCTTGTGGCCAAAGCACTTGACATTCATAAAGATAATCTGCCTATTTCTAGAATTCCTAGGACTTCCCTGTTTTTTTTTTTTTCATTTTATTGAACTGAAGGTATAAAGCTTATGCATGCTATTGAAGTTATCAGTTTAAAGTAGGTTGTTATAAATACATTTTATATAAGCTTCATGGTAACTACAAAGGAAAAACACCTGTGGTAATTACACTAAAGATCATGATAAAGGTGCCAAAGCACACTATGCAAGAAGTCATCAAATCATAAAAGAAGACAGCCAAGAAAAGATGGAAGGAACATGGGGCACCTGGGTGGCTCAGTTAGTTAAGCAGCTGACTTCAGCTCAGGTCAGTATCTGAGGGTTCATGAGCTTGAGTCCCACTTTGGGGTCTGCACTAACAGTAGGGAGCCTGTTTCAGATTCTCTCTCTTCCTCTCTCTCCTCTCCTCCACTGCTGGCACTCTCTCTTGCAAATAATAATAATAATAATAAACTTTAAAAAAGGAAACAAAGTATCTACAAAATAGAAAAAATTGAACAACTATAACTCCTTAACTATTAGTAATTACTTTAAACATAAATGAATTAAATTCTCTATTCAAAAGACATAAAATGGTTAAATGGAGAAACAGCAATAAAGCAATTAGGATTCACTGTATGCTGCCTGTAAGAGACTCACTTTAGCCTGAAAGACACACTTAGTCTGAAAATGAAAGGATAAAAAAAAATCTTTCAAATGAATGATATCCCAAAGAAAACAGTAGCTATATATCAGATAAAATATACTTGAAGCTAAAAATGATCAAAAGAGACAAATAATTATATAATGATGAAAAGGTCAATTTATCAAGAAGATATAATAATAGTAAAGAATTATGCACCCAATGTTGCAGTAATCAAATATATAGAGCAAATACTAACAGAACTAAAAGGAAAAATAAGCAGTAATACAGTAACAGCTGGAGACTTTAATACTCAATTCTTTTTCTTAAAGTTTATTTCTTTTGAGAGAGGGAAGAGGGGGAGG
Organism: Hyaena hyaena; assembly: GCF_003009895.1. Classification (NCBI taxonomy): domain Eukaryota; kingdom Metazoa; phylum Chordata; class Mammalia; order Carnivora; family Hyaenidae; genus Hyaena; species Hyaena hyaena. The sequence continues at coordinate 740,874 of NW_024081136.1, forward strand.
AAAGGAGAGAGAGGGAGATAAAGAACCTAAAGCAGTCTCCACGCTGTCAGTGCAGAGTCTGTCATGGAGGTCAATCTCATGACCTATGAGATAGTGACCTGAGCCAAGATCAAGAGCCACATATTTAACCAAGTGAGCTACTCTGGACCCTCTCGAATACCCCCACTCCTAAAAATGGATAGATGATACAGACAATAAAGATAGAATCAATAGATTTGGACAACAATATAGACCAAATGAACCTAAGAAATATGTAGTAGAATATTATTAATTAATAAAGGGAAGAAACCCTGCCATTTATGGCATGTATGTGGAACTTGAGGTCATTATGCTAAGTGACACAAGTCAGAGACAAATACTGCATTATCTCAATTACATGTGGAATCTAAAAAATAGGAACTCAGGGGATACCTGGGTGGTTTAGTTGGTTAAGCATCCAACTCTTGATCTCAGCTCAGGTCATTTTCTCAGGTTTGTGAATTCAAGCTCCATGTCAGGCTCTGGGCTGGCATCAGGGAGCCTGCTTGGGATTCTCTCTCTCTCAAAATAAATAAACTTAAAAAAATCTGATCTGGAAATAAATTGGTGGCTATCAGCCCTTCACCCCACAAACACAGAAACATTACAAGAGACATGTATTAGCAAGTGTTCCAAATAACAAGAGCAGTTTAGAAAATGTTGTCCTGGATATAGCCAGAGTAATCAGTGTTCTCCTGCTTATTAACCTACGACATAGACTTAATTTTGCTACCATTAGCATCTTAGTCAATCTTTATTAACCATATTAATGTCCAGAAGCTAAAGTGCAATGCTACTTATTCTTTTTTCCATTCAGAAGCATCTCCATAAACTTTAAGTCCCCTACAGCCTTAAAAAATGTTTTACTAGTAATTGAGGTCATTCTCTATAACATTAAAAGATTAGATTAAATAAAGTCAAATCAGCAAGAATTCTCTAGGCAATGTATCTAGTGTTCTGAGGTGTTCAAACAAGCAGAAACCATAAATGCCTTTCTTTAGTTCACAACTTATAACTAGGAAAAAAGTTAGGGTGGCATGATACTGCAGGAGATTTCTATAAGGTAGTAGACAAGAATTAATTAACTTTAAAAGGCATCCAAATAGGTGGGGAAGATGTAAAACTTTCACTATTTGCAGATCACATGATTCTTTATATAGAAAACTTGAAAGACTCCACCAAAAAATTGCTAAAACTGATACATGAATTCAGTAAAGTTACAGAATACAAAATCAATGTACAGATACCTATTTCATTTCTGTACGCCAATAATGAAGAAAGAGCAAAATAGGGGGAAAAAGCAGCCAATCCCATTTATAGCTGGACCAAAACTCCTAAGATACCTATAGCTGGACCAAAACTCCTAAGATACCTAGGTATAAACTTAACCAAAGCGATGAAAGACTTACACTATGAAAAGTATAAAATACTGATGAAAGAAATCAGACAAAAAGAAATGGAAAAACATTCCATGCTCGTGAATCAGAAGAACGAATATTGTAAAAATGTATATACTACCAAAATCTAGACATTTAATGCAACCCCTATCAAAATACCAGCATTGTTTTTCACAGAGCTAAAACAAACAATCCAAATTTGTATGTAATCTACAAAAGACTCTGAATAGCAAAAGCAACCTTGAAAAAGAAAAGCAAAGATGGAGGCATCACAATGCTGGACTTCAAGTTATATTACAAAGCTGTAATGATCACAACAATATGGTATTGGCACAAAATTAGCACATAGATCAATAAAACAGAATAGAAAACCCAGAAAGGAGTCTAATACTATATGGTCAACTAATCTTTGACAAAGCAAGAAAAAATATCCAATGGGGTAAAGACAGTCTTTTCAACAAATGGTGTTAAGGAAAACTGGACAGCAACATGCAAAAGAGTGAAACTGGACCACTTTCTTAAACCATACACAAAAATAACTTCAAAATGGATAAAAGACCTAAAAGTAGGACATGAAGCCTTTAAAATCTTAGAGAACACAGTCTTTGACATAGTCCATAGCGCAACTTCTTACTAGATATGCCTCCTGAGTGAATATTTGCATATTTGCAAATGGCATTTCTAATAAAGTGTTAATATCCCAAATCTATAAAGAGCTTATCAAACTCAACATCCAAAAAACAATCCAGTTTAAAAATGGGCAGATGTGAATAGACATTTTTCCAGAGAAGACCTCCAGATGGCTAACAGACACATGCAAAGATGCTCAACATCACTCATCATCAGGGAACTATAGACTACACATCATCAGTGTCACCTCACACTGTGAGAATGGCTAAAATCAACAACACAAGAAATGGAAGGTGTTAGCGAGGATGTGGAGAAAGGGGAACTCTCTTGCACTGTTGATGGGAATGCAAACTGGTGCAGCCACTCTGGAAAACAGTATGGAGGTTCCTCAAAAATTAAAAATAGAACTACCTTAGGTATTTACCCAAAGGTACTATTAAGTATTTACCCAAAGAATACAAAAATACTAATTCAAAGTGATACATGTACCCCAATGTTTATAGAAGCATTAATTATAACAGCCAAATTATGGAAGAGCACAAATGTCCATTGACTGATGAGACTGATGAATGGATAAAGAAGTGATGTGTGCACGCGCACACACACACACACACACATAATGGATTATTACTCAGCATCAGAAAGAATGAAATTTTGCCATTTGCAGCAATGTGGATGGCGCTGGAGAGTATTAAGCTAAGTGAAATAAGTTAGTCAAAGAAAGACAAATACCATACAATTGCACTCATGTGGAATTTGAGAAACAAAACAAATTATTAGAGGGGAAAAGTGAGAGAGGCAAACCAAGAAACAGACTTTTAACTAAAGAGAATAATCTGAGGGGTACTACAGGGTAGGTAGAGGGGGAGTTAAATAGATGATGGGTATTATGGAGGGCACTTGTGATGAGCACAAGGTGTTGTTTGGAAGTGTTGAGTCACTATATGGTACACATGAAACTAATATGTACATTATTAGTTTTTGTATGTTAACTGGAATTAAAGAAAGAAATTGATTAACATTATAATGGCATATAAAGATACTATCTGGAATCCAGGGGTACTGAGCTTGTTCAAACATCTACTCAACATGCTTAGTTCACAGGAACCACATTAACTGCAGAAAAACATGGTTGTAAACCATAGGTGAAATTTTCAGCGATTGCCGGTCCAGGACTGAATCCTGAAATTACCATGGTGCCATGATAATGTATGTAATCCTTCCATATATTCATTCTACAAGTTGTGGGTGTAACCAAAATTATATTCCACATGGTTCTATGAATTTACTACTGAATTCTAAGACGAATAACCAGAGAATAAGACAGTAGAAAAGTCTATTGCAATAAATATATACAAATCAATATGTAATGAAAATATCATTGTTTCTCTAAATTTCAGCTCTTAAATCATAGTAAAGTATTGAATTGTGAAATCATCTCAGAATTAAGTGTTACCATCTAAACATTCTCTATTAAACTATAAAACCCTAAAAATTATTTTTAACAAAAGATAATCACTATGTAAAGAGTCATCAAAGTTAAACTGAAGTAGTTAGTTCTATAAGTATTTAAGTATTTTTAATTAAAAAACCTCCGTAGTGTATGTATTCTAAAAAGGGAAATGTTACTAAACTGATTAAAGCTTTTATCCTGATTTTCAAGTTTCATATCTAGAAGAATACCGTTTCTGACAAACTCACATTATAGGATCAACCCAATTGATATATATATTTTTTTACAAATAATTTATCCAATTGATATTTTTAAAACATGTTTTGGGAGATGATATTCTCAGTTCTGCATTTTAGAGGAAAACAAAATTAAGAGTTTAATACTCCTTAGACATTTGGGGATATAAGTAAATTTATTGAAATGGATTATAAAATTGGATCCATTCAAAAATAATATGCCTTTGATATTCTAGATCCTATAATGATATAATGATGTTATTTAGAGGCAATTAAAAGATAAAAGAATGAACATTTTTCCAAGGTTATTTCCTCTGATGTCTGAAAACACGAAGTATGCACCACAACAAAAATTATCAGTGTACTTTATTATAAACTAAGCCAAAATCTTTTGAATTAAACTTATTTTTTAGTATAGGATTCAATCACAGCCTCATTTTTTTAAGACTTGGTCTTTTCTTCATAAGGCCTAACTTTGGAGTCAAAGTACAAACAATCTTTAATTAGTAGTAAAGAGTACTAGCCATAGAAATAGCAATAATGATAATAGCAAATGTTTATGTAGTGTTCTACAATTTACAAATTGCTTTTTAATATAATGTTTAAGTATTATAAAGTATACGTGAGGATAACCCCTAGTGTTCTCCCAGTATCTCCAATACTGTGAGGGCCATTATGTGAAGTCCTTTGAGCAAAAAACAAACAAACAAACAAACAAAACCCAGCAAGGTCTGGTCTTCTAGCCCAGAAGGCAAGCTATATGACTTCTGAGTAATCATTATGAATTGGATCACACATCTTCAAAAATGATTAGGGCTGAAGGGTGCCTGGGTGGCTCAGTCGGTTGGGTGGCCGACTTCAGCTCAAGTCATGATCACACTGTTCGTGGGTTCGAGCTCCACATCAGGCTCTGTGCTGACAGCCAGCTCAGAGACTGGAGCCTGTTTCAGACTCTGTATCGCCCTCTCTCTCTGACCCTCCCCTGCTCACACTGTCTGTCTGTCTGTCTCTCTCTGTCTCTGTCTCTCAGAAATAAATAAAACATTAAAAAATTTAAAAATATGACTAGGGCTGAATGACCATTAGCAGATACGCAGAAGTTGTAAATATTCCACAAAGAGGGAAGATGTGTGAAGCAATACAATTTTGATACTACTACCTGGTTTTCAAGTGAACGCTTGTACCTAGTAAAGTGCAAAGCTTCACCCAATTAGAAAACATTATGACAGGTACTATACTATCCCTGTCCTCAAAGAAGGAACATGTCTCTATTCCTTTATATCTACTTACCTCAGAGAAAACCCTGAAAAGCACAATATGTCATATAATTGCCCAAGGAGGATAGATACAGCCTGATGATGACATTCATGGTAACTTTTAACTCTGCCTTTATGTTATCAAATGAATCTATGTGTCATACAATGCTCTTCTTTGTGATAATGTCTTGTTCTGTCATGTCATTGAGAAAATTGGTTTTGAGGACTCACTGATGTGCTAAATTCACCTCAGTTGACTAAGAAACCTAAGCAAAATAAAAGAAAAGGAGAGTTGCCTTTTGCAAAACTTTGACTAATTTGACTGCCTGTGGTTTTAATTCAGGCCTGATTTTTGTTACCACAGCAACTAAACGAAAGCACTGAATCAATTGAACAATATGTTTTAAAACAAAAAAAAAAAGGACTAAGTAGAAGCTTTAAAAACTTGAAAAGGAAAAATAATTTAATTTAAAGGATGACATTCTAAGCCACTTATTTTAAATATTCTACAGTAGTAGAGGGGAGTTAGTTCATAGAATAATGTGTTAAAAATAATTTCATTTTTAAGTAGAAATCTATATTTTTCTTAGCTGACTGAATTTATTTTTTCCTAGCTGTTTGTTTACAAACTTTGATTCACTACATGTGTTGAATAATTATTTAGTATCATTTATTAATTTATCAATTCAAGAAATAAGTAAAAATAGAACCTAATGGTTATGCTTCCTGCTTGAGAAATGGCTAATCAGTTTTGTGTATGTGAGAAAACTCCCCTTCAAAAGATTGTCCTCAGTCAAAAGCCCTTTCAGTCAGGAATATGAGTATTTTATTAGGTTAAACCAGTTCCAATAAAGAGAAAGGAATTAATAAGAAATATCAATAATGTTCTCAGAGCTATTTAAAAACAGATGGCAACCAAACATCCAAGAGAATTTGTTATCTTATTCGATATTATGTTCTAAAACAAGTCCAGAGCCAATGGCTTTCATGGCATTTCTTGCCAAGGAAAAAGAACAGAGTATCGCAGAACACACATTCTCCCAGTTAAAGGATTAGAAGCAAACGGTAAGGCCAGTGAGGAAGTACTCCATCCTCTGACACCTAGTGATGTCTCACACTGTGGACACCGCCAGAGCCACATAGAGGAAGGAGAGATTGCCATGCTAGCAGAGTGATGAGGAATGGGGGGGGGGGGGGGGGGGGGGGGGAGAGGAATGAGAAGTCAAAGGAGGAAGACATTTCTTTTACCTGTGGGACCATCCTTAGGGCAGAGGAGGTCCTTTTCTTTTTTGTTCTATTATTTTTTCTTTTCTTTTTTTAAAGTTTATTTATTTATTTTGAGAGAGAGAGAGACAGAGAGAGAGAGAGAGATGTCAGCCAGCATGGAGCCAATATGGTGTTCGAACTCATGAACCATGAGATGATGACCTGAGCCAAAGTCAAGAGTTGAACACCTAACCAACTGACCCATCCAAGTGCTTTTCAACTATTCTTGCTTTTAAGATGTTTCTGTTCTTTATTTAATTGCTCCTATTAGAATACTGGAGATTGTATTCTCCCATCAGACTCCTGTTTTGCCAGTACTTGGCATGTAGTAGTGACTCAAAAGACAATTGTTCAAATAAACAAATCAACCTCTGTGATAAGAAAGAGAGGAGCTCTATGTTGCTATTTTCTCCTCTTCACCTTCATTAATAGTCCATTTCTTTATATTACTAAGTAATTCTCCATTGCATGTATACACCACACTTTGTTTATCTATTTACCTGTTGATGGATTTCTGGGTTCTTTCCTAGTCTTGAGATCTTAGACATAAAGCTACTATGAGTATTCATGTACAAATCGTTGTATACTCACTTCCTTTCATTTCTCTGAGGCAAATACCTAGGAATGGAATGGTTGTGTCATGTAGGAGATATACACTAAACTTCATAAGAAACTGTCAAACTGTTCTACCACTTTTTATTCTAATTAGCAAAATTTTTTTTAATATTTTTATTTATTTCTAGGAGAGAGAGAGAGAGAGAGAGAGACAGCGTGAGCAGGGAAGGGTCAGAGAGAGAGGCAGATACAGACTCTGAAATAGGCTCCAGGCTCTGAGCTGGCAGTCAGCACAGAGCCCGACATGGGGCTCGAACCCACGACCGCGAGATCATGACCTAAGCCAAAGTCGGACGCTTAACCGACTAAGCCACCCAGGCGCCCCTCTAATTAGCAAAGTTTTAAAGTTCCAGTGGATCTTTATAAACAATGAGTATAGGTTGTATTCTTTCTTCTAAAGATTCTACTGGTGTGTAGTGACATCTCATTATGACTTTAATTCGCATTTCCCTAATGACTAATGATGCTTGATATTTTATCATTTGCTTAGGGAGAACAAAACCAAAAAATATTGTGTTTACCGTTGACATTTAAAGTGTATTATTGGTGTCACATAAGATTTTAGACTGAGTTTTTAGCTTCATATATCTTTTTCTTGATGAAAGTTTAAGATTTGGTTTCTACTATAGTTTAGGGTTTCTACTATGGTGGAAGGTTTCTACTATGCTTGTTTAATTCAGTCTTTGCTTGAGAAATTTTTAAGTGGGAAATTTAGCAGCACCTGGATGGCCAAGTCAGTTGAGTGTCTGACTTTGGCTCAAGTCATGATCTCATGGTTTGTGAGTTCCACCCCCGCATCAGGCTTTGTGCTGAAAGCTCAGAGCCTGTAGCCTGCTTCAGGTTCTGTGTGTCCCTCTCTCTGTGCCTCCCCCATTCGTGTTTTCATGCTCTCTCTCTCTCTCTCTCTCAAAAATAAATAAATAACTAAAAAGTGGGAAATTTAAATTTTAAAAAGCAGACCATTTTAGAGACCTCACTGTTTCATGTCTTCTTTAATCTCATATTTTCACCTTAATTTCATACTCTGATTCTATTTTTGTCATCTAAAGCACCATAATTCTTCTTGACATTTGAAACCTTTGATGACATGGTTAATTTTTCCACTTAATGTTTTTTCTTTTTCTTTTATTTTAGAGGGATGAGAACACAGGTTGGGTTGGGGTGGAGGAAGAGAGAGAAAGAATTTTGAGCAGGCTTCACACTCAGCATGGAGCTGACATGGGGCTTGATCCAATGACCCTAGAATCATGACCTGAGCCAAAATCAAGAGTCCTATGCGCAGCTGACTGAGCCACCCAGGCTCTCCTGTTGTTGTTTTTTTAAGTTTAAAAGTTCTATCTACATTGAATTATCTCTGTATCCATCTGCTCTTGAATAATTGTCAGTGTATTGCTCCTCTCATACTGTGATATCCAGAACCAGAATCAGATGTCTAAAATCAATAAGGATTGTGTGAAATATGATAGGAATAGTTTATTTCTAAATTTTGGTTCTACATTTGCATTAAGTTAATCTAAGTTAATCTAAGATTTAATTACATAAAAGTAAAAATGTCTTGAAGATTTTATTAGTTTTTTAAGGCAGCTGCATTGCTTAGAATACTTTTATCAACTAAAATGTTAACTAATATAAAGACTATATATTTTTTAATTTTTTATTAAAAATTTTTAATGTTTTATTTATTTCTGAGAGAGAGAGAGACAGCGCAAGCGAGCAGGGGAGGGTCAGAGAGAGAGGGAGACACAGAATCTGAAACAGGCTCCAGGCTCTGAGCTGGCTGTCATCACAAAGCCCGACGCCGGGCTTGAACCCATGAACCGTGAAATCATGACCTGAGTTGAAGTCAGACGCTCAACTGACTGAAGTACCCAGGCGCCCCTAGAGACTATATTTTAAAAATTAACTTTGGAACTATGCTTCTATAATTGTTTTTATTCAAATGCATCTTTTTACATTAACTCCTCTAAAATTTATTTTGTATTTGGGAATTTTACCTCTGCATCAGCCTACTAAAGTGCAAGACACTTTGAATTATTATTTTCCAGTGAACATTTGAACAAACTCCTGTCCTTAGTTTTGAACCATCTTCTGTATTTTCCAGATCTTTATTCACAATATGGACACAGCAGTTATAAAATATACAGTGTGAAGTTAGCCCTGACCTTTTCAGTCTCTAGTGTTGAGTTTGTGTGTATGTATGCTTTCAAGTTTTTTTTTTAATTCCAATTAAAATATAGTGTAATATTTCAAGTATGTAATTTCATCAACTACATACAACACCCAGTGCTCATCACAAGTGTCTTCCTTAATACCCATCATCCATTTAACCCAGTCCGTACCCACCTCCCCTCCAAGAACTCTGTTTGTTCTCCATGGCTAATAGTCTGTTTTCTGGCTTGCCCCCTCCTTTTCCCCACAACATGTTTATCTGTTTTATTTCTTAAATTCCACATATGAGTATAAACATGTGGTATTTGTCTTTGGCTTATTTCACTTAGCATAATATTCTTGAGCTACATCCATACTGTTGCAAATAGCAAGATTTGATTCTTTCTGATGGTTGAGTAATATTCTGTTAAACACACACACACATACACACACACACACACACACACACACACCACCACTTCTTTATCCATTCGTCAGTTAGTGGACATTTGGGCTCTTTCCATAATTTGGCTATTGTACTTAATGCTGTTATAAATATCAGGGTGCATGTATCCCTTTGAATCAGTATGATTCTGCCATTTGGGTAAATATCTAGTAGTGCTATTGCTGGATCTTAGAGTAGTTCTATTTTTAGTCTTTTTATTTTCCATAGTGGTTACACCAGTTTGCATTCCCACCAACAGTGTAAGATGATTCTTTCTCCACATCCTTGCCAGCATCCGTTGTTTCCTGTGTTGTTGACTTTAGTCATTCTGACAAGAGGGAAGTGACATCTTACTGTAGTTTTGATTTGTATTTCCCTGATGATGTGTGATGTTGAACATCTTTTCATGTGTCTGTTAGCCATGTGGATGCCTTCTCTGGAGAAATATCTGTTCATGTATTCTGCCCATTTTTTAACTGGATTTTTTGTTTTTTGTTTGGTTTGGTTTTACATTGGGTAAGTTCTTTATAGATTTTGGATCCTAACCAAATATGTTATGTTATATGTCAGATATGTCATTTCCAAATATGTTCTCCCATTCTGTAGGTTGCCTTTTGGTTTTCTTAATTTTTTCTTAACTGTGCAGAAGCTTTTTATCTTGATGGAGAGATAAAGAGTTTCCGAGACAAAAACTGAAGGAGTTTATGACCATCAAACCAGCCCTGCAGGAAATATTAAAGAGGGCTCTGTGAGTGGGAAAGACCAAAAGTGACAAAGACTAGAAAGGAACAGAGAAAATCTCCAGAAACAAAGGCAAAACAAATAATAAAATGGCACTTAATTCATATCTATCAATAATTAATCTGAATGTAAGTGAATTAAGTGCTCCAATCAAAAAGCATAGGGTGTCAGGATGGATAAGAACATGTACCTTTTACACTGATTCTCTTTTACAGTATTTATTCTTTTTCCAATCAGCAGGTCATTTTTTTGTTGTTGTAGAAGAAAAGTCTTCTGAATGTACAGAAGATCTTCTTTCTCTGTATGATCTCTCTTTTTAAAAAAAAATTTATTTATATTTGAGAGAGAGAGAGAGAAAGAGAGAATGAGCGGGGAAGTTGCAGAGAGAGGAGGCACAGAATCCAAGGCAGGCTCCAGGCTCTGAGCTGTTAGCATAGAACCCAATCTGGGGCTCTAACTCACAAGCCATGAGATCATGACCTGAGCTGATGTCAGAGAATCAACTAACTGAGCCACCCAGGCGCCCCTGTATGATTTCTTTATATTAATTTCAAATAGGGCACTATCATGCCCTTGTTTTTCCTGCCTTTAACAAAGCAGAGAAAATTTACTGACATTAATAGAATATGGGAATGAGCCTTATGCTTTCTAAGTTTTATTACTTCTTACACTACTTCTAAAAAAATTTTTTTGAGCTATTAAGAGAATAGACCAATCCTGTGTACACGGGAAGTGCAATTGACCACTGTCACCTTATATGGTGTTCCTTTGTATCCTGTCACCTTAAGCCTTCAAAAATATGTGTATATGCCTTTTTTCCCAAAATGAGTTTCTCATGAGTAAAAATGACTTATTTTTATTCTCTCTATTGCATATGATTATTGGAGCAGTTATGTTATCTGTGATTATATATTATAAGCAAGATGTTCTGCCTAGTTTTTGTAGGAGGACATTTTTAAAAATGTTCCCATCTCTCTAATCCCTTAATGAATATTTCCTTGAGTAATAGAAGTGTTCACTGCTAAAGGGGTAACATAATTGTACAATTAGTTGAAAATAATATTTGTAACTAGAATAGGCTTCAAACTCAGGCACATTAAAAAAAAACATTTTAATCAAATTTGAGAACAACAACTATTAGTTTTACAACAGTTTCAAATTAATGAATTAAAGATAAATAGTAATTACTCTTTTCTTCACAAAAGACAAAAAATCCTACAGGATCCAGTGTTGGTTATTGCTTTGCATAAAATATGTCCTAGTCTTTTTTAAAGGGCTCATCTTAATTGTGGTGCTTTATCCCCACAGTGTAGGTAAATGTTTGTTTTGTGTTAATTAAGAAGTCATTTAAACATCTGCCTTTATTTTACGGACTGCCTTTAAAGTGTAAAATGTGTTTTTCTCATGAGAGCACTTTATGTTCCCAAGTGGTAATTCTAAAATAAAGTGTCTCTTTCTCCGATATAAAGTCTAATGTGCAAGGGTTTTGCCATCTGTTCTGTGTAATTGTACTTGGGAGCTAGTTGTTTGATTAGAAGCAACAAATGCATAGAAAATGTGTCTTCACTCTCAAGGAAACTACAAATAGTGTGCCTTCTGGTTTTATGATTCCCTTTATAAAACATTTTGAATTTCATTCAGAATTAGTTGGATCTCTTAAAACAGAAAGATTATCATTAAATTTAAATTTTGTATCATTTAAGAAAAGAGGGAAGCATTCAATTCAGCTTTTCAAAGCATAAAGAGTTCCTCATTTCAATACAGGGTAAATAAATGAATCCATGCTGCTTACCATGTCAATCCAATGAAGAGTTATGAATTCAAAAATAAAAATTTCTAAAGCAGTTTATGATGCCCTGTAAAGCAAGTCCTATCCATGGAGGTATAAGTCGAACTCTTGATAGAACTAGTCTCTAAGAACATAGAGAAATATTATTTAATCTGAAAATTGATAGAGTAGGCACGAATGATCTTTGAAATTCACCAGTGATTCCCCGTTTTAGATCTTTGGACACAAGTTAATTACAAAAAAAAAAACAGGAAAATACACATTTTTTTAGATGTTATATACTCCCTAATTGCAAGGGTAAATGCTTTATTCTAACACTTTGCTCCTATCAAGACCAGATTATTCCTATGGAGAAAGCTCTAGAATCTGTACTACTTGTGGAAATTTTTGAAATGTTGTGATTACTCTGAGGATACAGGTTTTCTCAGAATGCTCTGTATTTTAATAAAAATTCATCTGTGTTTCAGATGTGGGCACTAAAAACATGTAGAATGACATAAATGATTTCTGTATTCAAAGGCATTCAAAATAAATCAAGTTTCAGGGTCAAGCAGATTGATTTGCTTAAAATCTGAGAAAACCACAGATATTATCTTTGAAGCGATAGTCCAGTTAAGGAAATTTTCAACCTGAGGTGATTTTTGTTTTATTCCTGATGCTATTAACTAGTTGGTCTCCGTATTCCTGATTATGTCAAAACTTGGTTTTAAACATTTCACCAGGATTACTTTAAATCTTAGGAATACCAAGAATCCTTTACATTGACTTCCGTATTTCCTGTGCTTATTATGTACACATACCTGAAGCAGCAAGTTTAAGTAACTATAAGATGATACAGATTATTTTTGCTAACCTGTACTTAACAGTGCTGATTGAAACAATAGCAGTATTAAACCTTAGTAATATGGCATGCATGTGAAATGTGTAAATAATCTAAGAAGTCAATTACAGGACATATTTTGGGTTTTATAATTAATATCTTTATAGAGATGTTGGACAGTTTTTGAGCTGGGGTATCCAGTTTGGTTACTCTTCAGTTAATACTGGAAGAGGCAAGATCAGTTAAAGACGAATGAACATGAATCCACAAAAGGGAGAAAAACAGAGGAGCAAGACAAAATCGATGGTTTAAGAATCAGGATTTTTATTTTTTCAAATAAAATTTCATGTCAAATCTTCAAACAGCTGAAGGACAGTATTAAAGCAACAGTTTTATGAAGACTGGTCAAAGAAGTGGTTCTTTTATTTTACCAGGCACCGTAAAGATAGTATTGTACAGACCTGTAGAAAATACTTTAAAATTTTGTCATATGTTAATTACTTGAAAGGTGAAATACTCAAGATAATTAAACCTATTAGAACCTTATTACAATATGCTTTTTGTGGATGAAGAGAGGGATGAAAAGGTAAGGTCAAATGTGAAAATGCAAACTGTTGAGATGGCGTAAGTGTGTGAAAATAAAGGGAAATTTTAAGACACAGGGCACATTCTGAACACAGTAAGAGGAGTCAGCCAATCTGAGTTAACTTGTAGCTGTCCTACAAACCCTGCACCTTAGTTCTCTGTAATATAATGTGAGTTCTACTACTACCATTTTTGCCCGTTTTATATATTTTTCATAAAAGAAAAGTTATCCATACCTAGGGATAGATGTACATGTATGCTTTGTAAACTGTTAAAGTTCGATACAAACATGCCATAATTAATATAATAATAATAATATAGCCAAAATTTACTAAGCGCTTAAATGAACTGGCCTAGTGCTATTGACTTCATATATACAGTATCAAGTTTCCATATGCACATACGAACATCATAAAATGAGAGCATTTCTCCCCCCAAAATGTATATGACATTATAAAGTAAGATATAATTTTATATAATCTCCAATTTTACACATCCTTCAAAGTGTTCAAGTGACAATTCATCAAAACTAGAATATTATGGAAGAATCATCATCGATAGTTTTATTATGAGATTCTTTGGAAGCTTGAGGGTTCAGTCACACCAAATTACAGTCAGTTTAGTACCTGGTAGCACATATTAAAATAACAAACCTATGATCAAATAGGTTCAATGCATTTCCATGAAGTTTAGGTTCAACAGGAAATAGATGCCTCATCCTGTGGAGTGTACCAGCATAGCCCTAGAATAGATACAGAACCCTAGGAAAAATGATTAGACTTTCTGTTAATGAGAGAGCCCTGGTGAAATGAGCATGTCCTTTGATCCTTCTAATTTGCCTCCAAGGTATTGAAGGGCTGTTCCTGTTGTCTGGGACAATTTTCATGCAGATTACCTGAGATACAACCCATCAGCATACTTTAAGATTAAACACAAGCTGTATCTTTCCTAAATTGCTGATTCTTTTCCTCTAAGTACTTTTACCTTATCCTAGCTCCCTGCAGTCAAAAGGGTTCTCTCCAGTTCACACATTGCTTGTTTCTGTGATTGCAAATTTTTCTTTAGGATTTTTAACAATTTCCTTTTTTTAAGTATTAGTGACTTAATAAGCTAATCATAAAAAGTACATATGGTTGTTCTCATAGAACAATCATCACAGCTTTGACATACTTAGAAACAATAATGTGAAAAAAAAAACTTTCCCAAATGAATGGAAAACAAAATAATGAGTCAACAGAAACTCAGTTTATGTGAACTATAAGAAATTTTATCTAGATAGAATCTTGCCACGTTTTCATTATACTTTTTCAAAAACTAAAAGACCGGAAACTCATATACTTTTTAACATCAAATAAAATGGAAGAGAGGAGTTTAGTGTACTCATTGTAATCTAATATGCTAATTTGATTAAAAACCACTGAGAGATACTAAATGCTACATAGCATGGGTCAGCCATACAGTCACTATCACAACTACTCAAATTTGCTGTTATAACCTAAGAAAATCTTCAGATAGTATATAAATAAATTGATGTGACTATAGTCTAATAAATGTTACTTTCAAGAAATGGGCAGTATGCCAGATTTGGCTGACAGGCCATAGTTTGGTAACTCTAATTATATGTTACGAGTATTTTTAACTTATACAAATATAGACCTATAAACACGTGCATTATAGAAGTATTGGCTAATATCTGAAATGTGGGGTCTGAGATCAAAAAGATCATGGAGGAGCACCTGGCTTAGTAAGTTAGCTGCCCAACTCTTGATTTCAGCTCAGGTCATGATTCCAGCAGGGTCATGGAATCAAGTCCTGTATGGAGCTCCACGCTGAGGATGGAAGCTGCCTGAGATTTTCTCTCTTCTTCCGCCCCTCTCCCCCACTTATGCTCACTCTGTCTCTGTCTCTCTTTCTCTTTCTCTCTCTCTGTCTCTATAGACTTGGCATCACTGATGCTTATGGACATTTATTTATTTACTCTGGGCAGAGCAACATTTTATGGTATTCATGTGACCAGAAGTTATAATGGGAAAAAAATAATCTATAAGATTAGTTTTGTTCTTGAATGGCTATGTATAACATTAACCAGTTAATTTATATAGTAGGTGATTTTAGTGTTCAATGTATATGTATATATAGTTACACACACATAGACATATGAATATGACTCCAAAATCCAGATCTCTAGTCCTGAGCCATATTTTAGTCTATGATGTGGTGTTTCAACGTACTGCCAAGTGCCTAATGAGTCAGTGTTAACTACCCAAGAGGTTAATGGTCATTAAGACTATTAATTTCCCATTTTTTAGAAAGGCATTTCCTCCTTCAAGTTCTCCTGCTCATTTTTTTCGAACTGTGTGATCCTTTGTAAAATGCCACAGATGATGTTCCAACACCATAAGTGAATTATCCATGTATGAAAGGATAGTTTAAGTCATGGTTTCATTGGTTCTTTTTGTAAATATTTTTATTAGGATATAATTTCCATATCATAAAATTCACCCATGGCAAATATAGACTTCAAAGATTTTTAGTAAATTTACACTATTTTGCCAATCACCACCACAATCCAATTATTTTTTGAAAAAGTTTTAATGCTTATTTTTGAGAGAGAGAGAGAGAGAGAGCTAGCGAGTGAGCATTAGTGGGGGGGAGCAGAGAGAAAGGGAGACACAGAAACCAAAGCAGGACGCAGGCCCTGAGTCTTCAGCCCAGAGCCTGACGCAAGGCTAAAACTCAGAAACTGTGATCATGACCTGAATCAAAGTCGAATGCCCAACCCACTGAGCTACCCAGGCGCCCCTACAATCCAATTATTTTTAAACATTTCTAGGGGTGTCTAGATGTCTCAGTCAGTTACATAGCTGACTCTTGGTTTCAGCTCCACCCATGATCTCATGGGTTTGGGAGTCTGAGCCCTACATTGGGCTCTACATTAACAGTGTGGAGCCTCTTTGAGGTTCTCTCTCTCTTTCTCTCTCTCTCCATCCCTCCTCCATCCCCCCCCACAAAATAAATAAATAAACTTAAAAAATATATTTCTCTTATTCTCAAAAGTTCCCACATTCCCATTTTCAATCTATCCCTGCTCTCCCTCTAGGAAGCTGCTCTTTCACTGTCAATATTTATAATTTTGTCTTTTCTGGACATTTCATGTAATCAGACATGAAATCATACAACATGTAGTCTTTTTGCTTGAATTCTCTTGATCCGTACAAAATACTTGGGGTAATCCATGTTTCAGCATATTTCAGTAATTCATTTGTTTTGCTAACACTGCATGGATTAGATATACCATATTTTATTTGCCCATTCACCACCTGATGAATGTAGGATGGATTCTAGTTTTGAACTGTTATGAATAATGGTGTTATGAATATTCATGTGCAAGTCTTTCTGTTAACATATGTCTTTATTACCTCAGGATACATAACTAAGAGTAGAACTTAAATTTTTAGGGGTGGCGAGGTGGCTCAGTCAGTTAAGTGTCTGACTTCATCCCAGGTCATGATCCCACAGTCTGTGGTTTCAAACACCACATTGGGCTCTGTGCTGACAGCTCAGAGCTTGGAGTCTTCTTCAGATTGTCTCACTCTCTCTCTGCCCATTGTCTGTGTGCTCTCTCTCTCAAAAATAAACATTAAAAAATTATTTTAATTTAAAAAATTTAAGAAAGAATAGAAAAAATAAAGAAATTGCCTAAATTTCTCACAGTGACTGTACCATTTTTATATACATATATGTTTATATTTATTAATGTTGCTTTATTACATTTGATTGGAATATACTTTTCAAAGATAAATAGAAGTAGCCATAACAGATGTGTTGCCTTTCCCCAGCGTTTGAAAAAAAAACCAAAACATTTGGACGTTCTTCTTTAAGTATAGTTTTTTCATGGATGCCATTTATCAGAATCAGAAATTTCCCTTTTTCCTTGTTTTGTAACAATTTTTATGGGTGTTGGATTTTGTCAGATGCTTCCTTCATGTCTATTGCAAGATCTTGTGACTTTTTGCCTTATCCTGTTAACATGGCATACTACCTTAACATGGTGTATTATATGAATTTCAGATATTAAAGCCTCCTGGAACATCTGGCATAAATCCCTCTTGGTAATGCTGTATAATCTCTTTCTCTTTTTAATACTTTGCTATTGACCAAGGTGACCTTAACATTTCCCTCAACTGGACCAAATTTTAAATAGGCTTTTTCCTAACTCTGTACCCCTGATCTCACTTTCCTGAGAGCATTTCCATTTAAAAAAAAATATATATATATATATATATAGAATATGTATCTACAGTATACATATGTGTACATATAATATATACATATATACAATATACATATGCTATATGTATGTACATACATATTGTGTACATACACACACACATACACATTCTTTATCTGCCCCTTTGAGATGTAAATCTGTTTTTCAGTTCAAGGACCTGGGAACTATCCCTTTGAAATCTAATCATCAAGGAAGATCAGATATCTCCTAGCCTCTATGGAAAGTAGGACCTTCTGTGTTTACTAATTGGCCTTACCCAAAGGAAAAGTAAATTCTCAGAGCTTTTATTCTCAGTCCCTCTGTGTCTCATGTTGGTTCTGTTTCTCTGTTCTTCCTTTCTGTCTACTCTTGTGCTAAATGAATACTTAAAGTGAACCGTTTTTAAATCACTCTGTTGACTTTTCAAGTACGTATTTTTGTCTTAGTGATTGCTCTACAGATAGTAGGCAGCTGATTTATCACAATCTACTTCAGATTAATATTAACTTAATTTTAGTACCATATAGAAACTCTGCTCAGATACAGTGTTTATCTTGTCCTTTTTGCTATTAGTGTCATATATCCCTGTCTTAAAAACCCAAGAATACTCTATTACTATTTTTTCATACTTCTGTGGATTTATTTTATATCTCATGTAATTTTGTTTGCAGCTCAAGAACTTTTAGTATTTTCATTAAAGTGAGTGGAGTAGCAATGGATTTTTTTCAGGTTTTATTCATCAGAGATTGTCTTTTGTTTTCACCTTTATTTTTAAAATATAGCTTTTCTAGATAATGGAATTTTTGGTTAACAGTGTTTCCTCCCCACACCCTGCACCTGACACACACATACTTGGGACTTGTCATCCCTTTGCCATTTGACCTCCGTCATCATCATTATTATGAGTAGTCAGCTTTTACCTGTATTGTTTCCCACGAAGTGATCTTTCAAGATTGTTCCTTTGCTTTGGTGTTCATTAGTTTTACTATGATGTGTCTAAGTATGAATAACTTTGTGTCCACTCCACTTGGAACTTCGAGCTTAATGATTTTTTGGGGAAGTTTTGGCCATTGTTTTAAAAAATTTTTTGCCTGTTCTTTCATTTCTCAGACTCCCATTATCTGTATATTGGAATGCTTATGTTGTCTCTGGGTCTGTAAGTATTTATTTTTCCTCAATCTCTTTTTTTCTCTCTTCAGAACACATATTTTCTCTTGATCTGTCTTCACATTTGCTGGTTTTATTCCCTACTGTCTAAAATCCATTGTTGAGATCCTCTAGTGATTTTTCCACATAAACTCTTGTAATTTCCATTTGCAGAATTACCTGTTTTTTTTTCTTCCATTTTAACCTCTGCTTGCAAAATACCACTGCTACATTGAAATCTATCAAATTCTTTCAAGCTCTGTCTTTCAAGATGCAACTAAGCACCAGTTCTTTAGTGAATCAGTCCCTACACTAAATTAAATATGATTTATCTTTTTTTTTTTTTTTTTTAGTCTTCTAACCAGTACTTGGATATTTTTGTTGTGGTATGTTTTTACATATTATGTCAAATCCCTGAAGGCCGGAACTATATTTCCAGAGTTTTATATCCTTTGCAACATGTAGTATATTTTTCACATAATAGATTCTTAGCAAAAATGTTCACTGAATCAAGGTGAATATAATGGCATTATAGTTATTACCTAAACATGGCTAATATTACCATTGTCCAAATAGTTTTTTTTTCCTTTTTAGAAGCTAAAACCTACCAAATAAAACAACAATGTTAAACCCTGCAAAAAGTTTTGTTTCTAAGTTTATCATAAATCATTGTATGCTGTAAGATTCTTTTCCCTGAGGCAACATCATTGCCTCAGGACTATCACTGTAAAAAGTCCAGGAGCAATTGAGGTCTATGTGAATAGCACCCACAGAGGTTCTGTATGAAGCCACAGTGTGCAGTATGCCTGCAGAGGGTCTGGATCTTAAACAGTCAGCCTGGTACTGATTCATTTAACTAGAAATCTGGAGGTAGAGCAAAGTCAAGCTTGGTTTAGTTCCTGTACTTCTAGTTCTTAGCCTGTGTTGCATCCTCCATACCATGCATTGTTTTTAGCTTCTGAGTAGTATCTCTCTTCATGGCAAAGGTCTGTCACTGTTTCAAGATTCACAGCCACACACCATGATATCCTGAGAGACAGCTGAAAATGAAAACTTTCTACTTGTGATGGCATAAACTATTTTTTTTAAATGTTTTCATTTATTTCTGAGAGAGAGAGAAAGACAGCGTGAGCAGGGGAGGGTCAGAGAGAAAGGGGGACACAGAATCCGAAGCAGGCTCCAGGTTCTGAGCTGTCAGCACAGAGCCCAACGCGGGGCTCGAACTCAGGAACCGTGAGATCATGACCTGAGCCGAAGTCGGACGTTTAACCCACTGAGCCACTCAGGCGCCCCAAACTGTTTTTATTTTTTAAGTTTATTTATTTATTTTGAGAGAGAGCATGCAAGGAGGGGAGGGACAGAGAGCGAGAATCCCAGGCAGGCTCTATCCTGTCAGCACAGAGCCCGATGTGGGGCTTGATCCCATGAACTGTGACATCACGACCTTAGCCAATATCAAGAGCCAGATGCTAAAATGACGGAACCACCCAGGTGCCCTGTAAACTCTATTTTTTTATCTTTATAATGTTTATTTATTTCTAAAGGAGAGAGAAAGACAGAGTGTGACTGGGAGAGGAGCAAAGAGGGAGGGAGACATAGAATCTGAAGTAGGCTGCAGACGGTCAGTATAGAGCCCGACATGGGACTTGAACTCACAAACTGTGAGATCATGACCTGAGCCTAAGTCAAACGCTTAACCAGCTGAGCCACCCAGGTGCCCCAGCTCTATGTTTTTAAAGGAAACTTATTTCGCAGAAATTGTAGCAAATCTACCTACTCCTTTTTAAATTGGTATGGGATATGTTACATGCTCATTTTTGAAAGGATGAGGGAAATGCCGTTAGCTCATTGGTTTAATTAGAGTTCCTGAATTCATTAGTTTTAGTAGACATTTATTCTTATCACTACTCAGAGCTAAACGTGAAGCTGGAAACTGGAAGTATGGGATATGCAGTGAGTGAAGAAGAGATTACAGCAGAGACGAAATCAGATTATTTTAGAGAAAGAGTACATTGGTTAAGCAACCAACTATATATGAGTTACACCTTAGTATTTTAAAAATGTCAAAAACTCATAATTCATATGCTCATAATTATTATCATTAGCCTAATGAAGAATGTCTTCCATCTTGAGATTGTTCTTCCAAGATTTTTTATCAATCATCTTTCTTCCTGTTTATTTTCCCCCAGCCTCTCGTATTTTATTTTTTTATTTATTTATTTTATTTTTTTATTTTTTTTTATAAATAGTTTATTGTCAAATTAGTTTCCACATAACACTCAGTGCTCATCCCCACAATCTTTTTTCCTGTTTTGTCCCTAGCTAAAGCTAAGAACAACCTGATTTATATCCTGAATCAAATTTTTATCTATAATATTTGCCTTGTGTAATCAAATTGCAAGTACTTTGGGGGTAAAAGTAAAATAAACATGGTAATTAATGATATTTGATAGCCCTGAAGTGCAAGCATTAAAGTTTAACTGTTCAACTTACCATTTATTTTATACTTGTTAGTATTAAAAGGCCTTTCATACTATTAATTAGCCCTTTATTCCTCCATCCCTGACAAGTAGAATATCAACTTAATAGAGGAAGATACTCATCCACCCGAAAATTTAATGAACTGACCAAGGACACAGTGAGACTGACAAAAATTTAGTGTCCATACTAGCAATGTCGAAATTGCCCTACCAAATCGAGCATAACATGCTTGATTTGAAATTTGGGGTCATATTTAAAGACTGATTGCTCAGCAATCAATGTAGCCAACAGGGAAGTAATATTAATAAGTCATTAAGATGGCTAAACTTAAAAAACTGACCATGCAATAGTCTGTTAAGTTTTTTTTTTTTTTTTTATAGTGTAAAGGGAAAGTCATTATCAAGATGGGGTATAATGGAAAATAGAATAAATAGATAGTTCCCCAGTTGATTCTCAAGTAAAGAAAAGTTATATATGATTATTATGTATGTCAATTTCTTATTCACATCTCAAGTACAGTGTTAACGGTCAACAGTGCTAATAAAATAATTCATTTGAAAGTGCTGTTGTGAATGTGAAGCATAGGATTGCCTTCAGTATGAAAAATAATTAATTATACTGTATACTAATTCTAAGTTAACCCCTGAAGAAGTGAATGCATCTTCCTAAAAAAAGTAACTTAATATTTAGGAAAGACAGGAAACTGGAAGGTTCTGGTTGTCTGACCTGAGAGATTAAAATTAATTTATCTGGTTTTTATAATTAATTTTTAAAGAAATACAAGAGAAAGAAATATTCTTGGTAACCATACAAAATTTATCAAATCTTGTTTAAAAATGACTGCCTTGGAGTCTGAATGAGATAGACTGAAATTATGTTTCATTTCTTAAATGTTAACTCAAATCAGTTGGGGGGAACTGACTTTAACGAAGACATCGAACAGATGATCAAACCCAGTTATATACAGATAGTTCTGTAACTTATGCCATGCCCAGAATTAGCCTTTCTATTCTAAGATAACGCTGTAGGTAGCTTTGTCATTTCCCTATTTGTTGAGCTTCCTGACTTCAAATGAGATGTCAGAAGGATAATAGAACCAGGTAAGAAGGAACTTTTCTTTTCCAACTAAAATAAAATATATACATATCTGAAAAGAGGATAAAAATTATCAGGTAGAAAATGAATACAGATCATACCTGATAACCAACAATCTATTAAACATACTAAAAAGTTAAGAATTCTATTATCAAATCAATATTTAAGTGCTTTCATGGTTGGAATGTTTAGTTGCCTCTTGAAGCTAATATTTTGTTTCCTTTTTCTTTTAAGTTTGTTTATTTTGAGTGAAAGCACCAGCATGGGAGGGGAAGAGAGAGGGAGAGAGAGGATCTTAAGCAGGCTCCATGCTGTCAGCACAGAGCCCATGGTGGGGCTTGATCTCACAAACCGTTGAGATCATAAGCTGAGCCAAAACCAAGAATCTGATGCTTAACTGACTGAGCCACCCGGGTGCCTTACTGATACTGTGCTTTCAATCATGAAAATCAACTAGGAATACTGAAGAATACATGTACAGAATATAAGGATGATATAAACATGTAGTTTATAAAATAAGAAATCTGTAAAGCTAACAACATAGCAAGGTGCTCTCAAACTTACTAGTAATCACAGAAATACCATAAAGCCACTTTGTTTGTCTAGAAAAGCTGATATGTAGATAGTGTCTTGTTGCTGGCAATGATGTTGGTATATAGAAACTCTGACAGTGCTGAAAAGAGCATAGACTGATAAAGCCATTCTGAAAAGTATTCCATAAATACCTATTTAAATATACATATAACCTTTGGTTATGGTGAACATATAATTTTGAGAGAGAAAAGAGATACAATTTATGTTTACTCTGAGACAATAAACTTAAACCAAGTCTACCAAGCAAGCAGAAAGTAATGAACCACTTTAGTTAGGACACAGTAAATTTGTTATGTATGTATTCCAAAGAATGCAACTCAAAAATCCATAGATGTAGACACAAGAATCATCATGAAAAAATGATAAGCCCATAATTAATATTAATACTCAAATTCTAACCAAAACAAAAATTTGATAATCTAACTCTTCAGTAGTACTTCTTTGATTTTTATTGGGTTTAACAGAATTTTAATAGAAAAAGGACTTGAGAGCATGTTGCTTTTAGGAAGCACATAATGAGTGTCTTTTTAAGGAGGTTACAAGTGAGCTGGAACATGGTCGATAAAAAGGACACGTTTCTAAGTAGATCTGGAAGCAGAGTTCTCTATGCACTGGGAGGCAAGAATACAGATCTTGGAGCTGACACAAGCGAAAGATGTTTGAGGAAAAAAACGTCAGTTTCTGGAGCAAAGAAATTAGGAGTTCAAGTTAACATCATGGAAATACACAAAGATTCTACTTCTTTTCAGGAACTTATAATTGGGTGTGTAGAAGCCTTTAAGCACAATAGGAACATGATTTTTAAAGGGTAATATATATGTAAATATATATATATATATATATATTATACACACAAATATATGGTTGCCTATGGTTTTTAGAAATAATTGTAGAGTAGACACATGGAGATTAGTTAGAAGGGTATTAAAATAGCTACCCAGAGACAAAGGTAATATAGACTAGACAGTGACAATGAAGATGAGAAAAGTGGTCAGTCTGGGGATATGTTTTGTATATAGAAGTGTTAAGACTTGTTAATTTATTAGATATAGGGATTGAAGCAATGGGAGAAATCTGAGATGAATGACAAGGTTTTAAATTCAACAAGTGGGAATTTGGTGGTGCCATTTAATGAAATGAGGGAAAATGGGGAAAGACAAGATTTGGAGAGAAAAGTTTCATTATTTTTTCCAGGCATCCAGAGTAAATGACAAATTGACTACTAATCATTCTGGAACTCAGGACAGACCAATAATCACGCTTAAGGGAAATTAAATCACTTTGTCTCAGATGCTATTTCCCTAGCACTTAATTATGTGGGGATTTTTATTGTACAACTACAGAGAAATTCCCTCTATTTGGTCGGGTATAAGAGTTTTCCAGTCTCATGAATCCAGTGTTCATGACTTACCTGTAATTTAAGTATAGCACCAATTGTGAGTATTTGTTACATTATTCAGTAAATTTTTGTTTGTATGAAATATTTCTTAATAATAAAACAAAGCTTCTTAACATAGAGATCTAGTAGAGACTTGAGTCAAAAGCAACTTTGCAGACAAAAGATAATTATCCAGAACATATAAAGTGCATTAATATAAGTAAACTATAAAAAAATGAACCCACGAAAAAGTAGGCAGAAAAAATAAACACGCACTTAGAAGATACACACATGGCCTCTGAACACATGAAAAAGGTACTCAACATCAAGAGTCAATAGGGAAATGTAACTTATAGCCATATCTAGATGACATTTCACATCCATCCAAATGGATATAGTTGGACAGTACCAAGAGTAAGGGATGATAAGGAGTAATAGACATTTTTATATATTGCTGGTTGTAATATGAAATGGTACAGCCACTTTGGAAAATTCTTGGGCAGTTCCTTATCATCCTATGCATACACCTATTCCATGACCCAGTAATACCTTAGAGAAACGTGCATGTATGCACACAAAGACTTGAAGGAATGTCTGTAGCACTTTTATTCAATAGAAAAAAGAAACGGAGAAGTCTAAACTCCCATCAGGAGAATAGTAAAAATGTCGCATACTGATACACGAGAATTTTATATAGTAATAAGAATTGATAAACTTCCTCCCCACAAAAAGTCAAAAACATGTTGAATGAAAGAAGTTGTCAGAAACAAAAGAGTACACCCATACCCAATTTATATGAAGTTCAAGAACAGACAAAACTAATGTATGGTCACTGACATAAAAACAGTAGTTAACTTCTAACAATGAGTTTAAGGTCGATTGGTGAGTTGCATGAAACAATTTTCGATGTGTAGAAATGTTCTATATGTTAATTTAATGATATATTATGAGCCCAAACTCCGCAAACTCTACATTTTATATCTAAACATTTTACTGCATGTAAATACCATCTTAATAAGAAATAGTTTTGTGGCACTGGTTCAACAACAGGATTGGTAGCATTAAATGAAAAATTTTACAGCTTATCCTGTCCTCAGTTTTGAAGAATAACCAAGTTCTTCATGGCTCTGATACGTGACTTGTTGGAACATTTTTGCCCTCTCCTTGGATGTACATAGGAGCCGGACACATTTTGCTCCCAGAGGTACAGCCAAAGCTAGCCTAATGAATCTTGAAATGTGTCTGTCAAATGATGAAAAAATGTGTGTGCCTGATCTGTAAAATACAGAAATGTTTTGTGCCATGATTTATGGCCATACGTCATAAAACTCTAAAATCTTAGGGCTTTATATTTATACAACGTTAAGCCCCACAATACCTGCCTTCTAGCTCGACAGGACCGATTATTCTTTATCGTAATTCATTTTCCATTGCTAGCATATATCTCTGTTATCAATCACACATGATTTATCTGCTTTTTGATTCGAATCACTGTGGTATACCTGGTCCGGGTAACACACAGTATAGATTTCAAAATGGAAATGCATCACTCTCTGTAAAGCAGATGTTGAAGGGTAGAAGAAAAACTCAAATTATTCTGGAGAAAAGGAAGTGAAAATATAAGAGGAAAAGTGTATTTAATTTTTCTAAGGAGTCTCCTGATATGGTTGAATCGGGAGAGAAAATAAATATTTGGAAAATTATTATTTTGAATCATACATCTACCTTCAAAACCACCATGGAAGTAAAATGGCCTCACCATAAAATGAGAAGCCCTCTCGTCATGTGACCACCCAGTAACTGTAGAGACTACAATAAACATGTTGAATTAATATGTTCTCATTTGAAGGTGTTTAAGAAGGAAGAATATCTATTCAACCCCTCTTTGGTGGACACATGCATGTGGTGGAAAACCAGGACCAGAAGCAGAAGCCAGTTTCTAAAAACTAGCCTTTTTTAGGTTTGGGTGAGAGACAACTGAAAAGTGGTCAGATCATAAATAGAAATAGAATTCTGGCCACAATCCTACAGCCAAACAACACCTCTGAAGCAACTGGCCCAAAATAGGACTTGGTCAGTGACTGTCAGCCCAAACTTTTATTCCCTCATCCTTGCTTCCAACTGAGGATCAACCACAGAAAGCCAACAGTGCTCCCTATGCTAATCCCATAGGACGTCCGGTTTCTAGTTAGGTCACCTCCAGCTTAGCTACTTCACCATCCTCCAGTTAGGCAATCAGGTTATACCTGGAGTGTGGCTTCCCCCCTCCTCCCCATTGTAAAGCTTTCTCACTTGCCTACTTGCCTTTGAGTTTTGCCAGATACAAGTGATGGTGGCTATTTTTTTTCCCACATCAAGCTCTGAATAAATAGCTTATGCATGTTTTCATTTTTATAGGTGGTTTGGTTTTCCTTTATTTCCACAAGGGGCAGTATAGGACCACAGGTATCTCCCTGCCTTCCTTTCTTCTTTATTTAATAGAGTGAGTAAGAATGGATAGGTCAATGAAAATTATTTAAAATAGTGAGAAATTTGGGGGAGATTAAGGAATTTTCCTTGGTTAAGAGTAGAGAATTCTAAAGAGAAAAGGGAGACTAACAGTGCTAATTTCCCCAGTAAGTTTAAGTAAACTGAAAGCTGAGGAAGCTGAATGGAATTAGCCTCTTACAAAACATTTTTGACTATGAAAGAGCAATTTCAAGTGCAATAGCAGGGAGGGAAAGCAGAATGAAAACTAAGTGTGATGTAATGGAGGTGTGGAGGCATTAATGTTTCTAGAATGAAATGAGAGATTTGATTAGTTTTTCACAATTAGAACTTTTAAAGGACAAAGGATTTAGGATGCCATTTTTGAATGGTGGGATATGAAGATTCAATTATTGCTACTCTAAAAGTGAGAGAAAAAGATACTGGATTGAAGTGGAGTTGGAGGGAGAAAGAAAAGACAAGGGGATATAGGAGACAAGAAACAGGAAAAAGACTCCAGAGCCCCAAATCAGAGAATATTTAATGCGAGAAGACAGTGATACAGAGACCTAAACTAACCCAAGGAAAAGAAGAATAGATGTGTGCATTGGCAAAGAACCTTGGAGGGATTCTAATCCCATTATGAAATTTAGCAGATGAGGTAATGGAAGTTCAGAGAGTCATAGATGGACATGGAAAGATGTTGGAGGACACCCAGGATAAATGGGGTCACAGAACCCTAAGTAATAGAGAATATCTATCTATCTATCTATCTATCTATCTATCTATCTATCTATCTATCTATCTATCATCTATCTCACATTCCCTAGTATTAGTCCAAACTGTAAATTGCTGTGACAGTTTCTGAATTACTTTATACAAAACTAGCTCATTGCTGAACTGAGTAATTGCTGTTTGAAATGAGTGCGAGTGTACTTAAAGAAGTAAGAAAATGTCTTTTTAAAAAACATGCTTTGAAATTAGACTAGTGTCCCATTTTAAAATCCCTTTTCTGCTATTCACTGTCATTGTACTTTTAGGGAATTATTTGATGATTCAAATTTGATTCCTTCATGTAAAGTGAGAACAGTGATTCTACCTCATAGGAGAAGTGTTAAGTAAAGTTTTAGCATCACCTCTCACATAGCTGATAGTAAAAGTGAAGTGATGATTGCATATTTGGAAAAAATGTAATGTGCATTGGACTATTACTTAGATTTAGTACATACATGCACACATACTTACATATATATACACACATACATCTTAACAACGATGTGAGAAGGGCAGGGCAGGAACTATCTTCACTTTATACAAGAGGACATTGAAAGTACAAAGACTTTAAGCAATTTGTCCAGGGTCTGATACTTAATGCAATCAGAACTCAAACCCAGGACTTCTGATTTCCTGGGAACTTGAAAGCCTTAGATTCATGGTTATGCATACGAGTTTGCATTATTCCAAGAAATTGGAGCGTTCTCTCAGTGGCTCTATAAAATCTTCACCAAGATTCAAAGAGGTAGCCGCAGCAAGCGCCAAGAACCTCTGTAGCCCAGTCATAAATATGTGTGTGTGTGTGTGTGCGCGTGCGTGTGCGTGTGTGTGTGCTTACGTTAGAGCTTTGGAAGAGCCTAAGGATCATCTTGTCTGACCTCTCGTTTTGCAGATGATGAAAAACACCTTTCCTAATTTATACTAGGGGAGCTCCTAAAGGCAGGTCCCCTAACCAATAATCTTACCACTATAAAATCTCTATATTATTTATAAGTTACAATGTAGAAAATAAGTTCTGCTGAAAAATTGATGAATGTAACTGACAAGAAACAGAGAAATGGAGTCTAATGGAAAAATAGTTATCTGTGCTTATAATTTTACATATTTATTATTACACAAATGTTTGCTGTCTTTTAAAGGAGCTTCTTATCCAATTATGACTTTGATTTATGACATATATATTTATGACCTATAAACATTCTGCTGGCACATGCCAAAGGCACTGTCCCTTATATTATAATTTTGTATGTTTTTATAAACATAAGACAAATGTATAGAGGTACTAAATCTATTTATAAAATGTTTTTCATGGGGTACCTGGGTGGCTCAGTCAGTTAACCGTCCAACTTTGGCTCAGGTCATGATCTCATGGTTCATGGGTTAGAGCCCCGCGTCAGGCTCTGTGCTGACAGCCAGCTCAGAGCCTGGAGCCTGTTTCATATTCTGTGTCTCCCTCTCTCCCCTCTCTTACCCTCCCCTGCTCACGCTGTCTCTCTCTCATAAATAAATTTTAAAAAACATTTCAATAAGATAATTTTCATAACATATATCTTGTATACTATCTCATTGAATTCCAGACCATTTGTACAGAGCAATTATTTTATATAGTTTATAAATAAATTACATTTCAAATATCCAAAGAATATATATTTTATTAATAAGCATAAAAATAATTGCTATGGCAGGACTTATAATTGATGTTTTCAAATACAATAATTGTGCAGATATATAATCTTCAGCTTGCTAAGTTTCTAAATTAGAGGTTCATATCTACAGCAAGTTATATGAGGATGCATCAAATGCATGGAATATGAATCCATTTACCTGCATTTGAGGGCTGCAATAAAATGCTTTAAAAAAATGAAAACAAGAGAAAGGAAGTAGCTTTTCTATGACTGAAGCATAGTGGAATATAGGAAGAATATTCAAGGTTGCCTAAAAGAGGCAAAATTTAGATAAGAAGAAATTAGTTCTAATTTGATTCAGAGGATTAGCATATTTAAAGAGAGAATGTGTCATCCACCAGACTAGTAGGCTTCCTTAGGAAACAAAAAAGGAAATCATTGAGATCAAGATGGACTGCATCCAACCAGACACTAGAAAAGAGAAACGACCTTGGTCCATGCACTTACCCGCTGCTGTCCCCAGGAAAGATATATACTTACTGTACATATAATGTATGCCTTGTTACAGTAGCCTGAGACAATTAAATATCCATGTTTTATAAGACTCCTGAAGTTGTAAGTCCAAGATTGAAAAGCAGCTTTCTGCTGTTCAATTCTCTTGTTGTCTACCTGCAAGATGAGTTTTGCAGTAGTTCTGTCCAATGTGGTGATTACTAGCCATATGTTGCTATTGACCACTTGAACTGTACCTAGTCCAAGTTGAAATGTGCAGTAAGTGTAAAATACACACTGTTTCAAAGTCATAGTACAAATAGTACTTAAATATCTTATTAGCAACTTTTTTAATGTTGCATATTGAAATTATATTCTTGAACATGTTAAGTTAAATATCGTAGTAAAATTCATTTCAACTGTTTTATTGTTTTTAAGGTTTAGTTTTGAGAGAGAGAGAGGGAAGGAGGTGGAAGGGAGAATGAGCAAGGGAGGGGCAGAGAGCGGGCAAGGCAGAATGTCTGAAGTTGGTTCTCTGTGCTGATTCAGGGCTTGAACTCATGAACCATGAGATCATGACCTGAGCAGAAGTCAGACACTCAACTGACTGAGACACCCAGGTGCCCTGTTTCTTTTTTAATATGGCCTCTAAAAGATTTAAAATTACATATGGGGCTCATATATACAAATTTGTGGATCGTATTATAGTTATTCTAGAAATCTCTGGTCCATATGAATGGAAAGCATTAATGTCTGTTCCTTACCTCCTCTATATTTGTAATTGTACATTAGTTGAGTGGCATTCTTATTGTAGATAATTTAGCTAGTAGATATAGCTGTAAGAAAAGAAAAGCTGGTTATATGGATTCAAATACTTGGTTCCTTCACAGGCTATACCTCTCATGGAATATTTAAAAAGCGACATTTTCATTTTCCACGTCAATTTCATGAATTTGTTTCACCCGAAACTGCCTTTGAGAATGGCATCTACTCTTGACATGAGGAGTCAGAGTTTAAAGTGCTGAGGGTCTGATCTTGTACCATGATTCAATGACCACAGTTTACCATTCTATCAAACTTTTGGAAGACAGCCATCTGTCCAGTATTTCCCAACACAAATCTCCTCTGTTTCGTGTTTGTGTATGTATATTTTTCAACTATTATTATGTTCTAAAATGAGATATTTTACAATTAATTATATATTAGTAATTTCTTTATAAAACTCATGCATAAACAGAGTCTAAAAGTCATTTTTCTGTGCTCCACATACATTTGCTATTGCCAAATGGTCAGTAGTTCTTTTAACCTTTTAATTATGTTGGCATCTGCCTCTGTTTCTCTAACTGATGCCTAAATTGCTGCTACTTTACTTTTCTGTTTTAGTAATTATCTATAGAACTGGAAATTTTGCTTTCTTTCATAAACGTTACACTTTCACGCATACACGCAGACACATGCACGCTCATTGTAGAAACCTAAGTTTCTCTTTCTGGCATCCTCCAAAGACAGTTAGATTATAATTTGGGTTAGATTATAATTCACGGAGAAGTGGAATCTAATGCATGCATTCAGTCTACCATCTTTAAGAAGAAGATGAATGTGGGGCTCCTGGATGGCTCAGCCTGGAGCCTGTTTCAGATTCTGTGTCTCTCTCTCTCTCTCTCTCTCTCTCTGCCCCTCCCCTGCTCACGCTGTCTCTCCTCTCCTCCCTCTCTCTCTCTCTCTCTCTCTCTCTCGCAGAAATAAATAAAATACCAAACAATAAAAAAAGATGAATGAGGTCTTTACATTGAATGAATAAAATGTCAAAATATGAAGTTAAGGGCAATATTCCTGAATGAGTAACCATGGTCAGTATCCCATTGGTGAAAGGCAGCATTGAAGAGGACCCACATATCTTATGTCATCCTCCATGCTTCTCTTTTTTAATCTATCCATTATTCAACCCATGACCTTGCTAATAAAGACCCAAGGTTGGATTTTTTTTTCTGCAAAAATTGTGTTATATAGGCATTTTAATGAACGGTTCTTGGAGGAGCAGAGTTTGAGGGCAGCCATGCCCTTCACGGATCCTAGGCCTCTCTCTTCCGCAGCAGAGTTAGATAGGAGGGCAGCCATCTAGACAGCAGACCAACACATCAGCTTTGATAATATACTGGATGAAAAGTAACAGTTTGCTCATCTTCATATCCCTTCAAAGATAGCAAGGGGCTTAGATGGGTGAAGAGAAAAGGCAAAGGCTTTTTTTTTTTTTTTTTAGGAGTGTCACATATTGGCGATGATTGGAAGGAGGAAGGTACAGGACATGTTCAGACAATGATGAGTTTTTGAGTTTGAGATCTATAAGAACATTCATATATGCATCAAGGCAAATAAATGTGTGGAAATAGCATCAAACCTAAGGTGAGGAAAGGGTCTCAAAGAATGTCAACTTTAAACTCCTATTCAATGTGGGTATCATTTCTAATTCATCTGTAACTTCACTGTTCAGAACTAGGAATCATTCCTATTGGTGTGAAAATTTCTAGGGGACAAAACTACTCTAGAAAGAAGTATGCTTATTTTTAATTTATTTACAGTAGAATTGTTTTCTTTTATTAATATATCATTGAGAGCCAGACAGCAAAGTATTAAATACAAATTTATGGTGTCTTTTTTTAGGATCACTTTTTAAAATTGAATTATGTTATATTAGTTTCAGGTGTACAACAATTGTCTATATTACCCCATACTCACCATGATGAATGTAGTCTCCATTTCTTACCATACAATGCTGTCAAAATGTTATTAACAATATTCCCTTTGCAGTACTCTTCATCTACATGACCTACTTATTTTATAGCTGGAAGTTTGTATCTCTTAATCTTCTTGATCTGTAGCACCCAT
Organism: Hyaena hyaena; assembly: GCF_003009895.1. Lineage (NCBI taxonomy): Eukaryota > Metazoa > Chordata > Mammalia > Carnivora > Hyaenidae > Hyaena > Hyaena hyaena. The sequence goes on from NW_024081136.1 coordinate 773,480, forward strand.
CCTCCCTCCCACCTCCCCTCTGGCAAGCATCAGTTCTTGTTACTGGTCTATTTGTTAGTGTCCTCATTCATTTGTTTTATTTTTGTTATATTCCATGTATAATTGAAATGATACAGTGTTTGTAACCGATTTATTTCACTTATCATATCTTCTAGGTCCAACTATGTTGCTGCAAATGGAAAGATCTTATTCTTTTTTATGGCTGAGTAATAGTCCATTATATAGGTATATATGCCACATTGTCTTTATCCATTCATCTATCAGTGGACACAAGCTGCTTCTATAATTGTTTATTGTAAACAATGCTACAGTAAACATAGGGCCACATTTATCTTTTCAAATTAGTGGGGGTTTTTTCCTTTGGATACATACTCTGTGGTGGAATTTCTGGATCATATGGTATTTCTAAAAACTTAGAAATGTATTCCATAGTAGTTGTACCAATTTGCATTCCCACAAACAGTGCATGAGGGATCCTTTTTTGCTACATCCTTGTAAAAACTTGTTATCTCTTGTTTTTTTTGGTGGTAACCATTCTAATATCTGTGGGATGATAATTCATTCTCATTTTGATGATTAGTGATGTTGAAAGTTTTTTCATGTTTCCTTTGGCCATGTGTATGTCTTCTTTGGGAAAAAAGGGGCTCTACCCATTTTTTTTTTTTTAATGTTTTATTTATTTCTAGGAGAGAGAGATAGCGTGAGCAGGGGAGGGTCAGAGAGAGAGAGGGAGTCACGACTGAAACAGGCTCCAGGCTCCGAGCTGGCAGTCAGCACAGAGCCCGACGCGGGGCTCGAACCCACAAACCGCGAGATCATGACCTAAGCGAAAGTCGGAAAGTCGGACGCTTAACCGACTAAGCCACCCAGGCGCCCCATCTGCCCATTTTTTAATTACATCCTGTTATTGGCCTTGAGTTGTAGAAGTTCTTTATATATTTTTTTAAATATTAACCAACCCCTTCATGGACATATCATTTGTGAATATCTTCTCCTTTTCAGTAGGTTGTCTTTTTTTTTTTTTTTTATGGTTTACTTCACTATGCAGAAGGTTTTTATTTTAGTATGATACCAGTTATTAATTTTTGCTTTTGTTTCTCTTGCTTAGGGAGAAATATCCATACATATGTTGCTAAGGGTGATATCAAAGAGATCCTGCATTTTCTTTTAGAAGTTTTCTGGTTTCAGGTTTCACATTTAAGCCTTGAATCCATTTTGTGTTCATTTTTTTGTGAGTGGTTTAAAAAAGTGGCTCCATTTCATTCTTTCGGATATAGCTGTCCAATTTTCCCAGCATCATGTATTGAAAATGTACATGCCCCACTGTATCTTTTTCCTCCTTTGTCCTAGATTAATTGACCGTATAGCTATAGGTTTATGTATGAGTTGTTTATCCTGTTCCATCAATCACTGTGTCCATTTTTGTTCCCATCTCATACTGTTTGATTGTAAAACTTAGTATATCTTGAAATCTGGGATTATTATAACCCTGGCTTTGTTGTTGTTGTTGTTGTTTTAAAGATTTCTTTGGCTATTCAAAGCCTTTTGTGGTTCCATATAAATTATAGGATTATTTGTTCTAGATCTGTGAAAAAAGCTATTGGTATCTTGATAGGGGTTGCACTGAACCTGTAAACTGCTTTGGGTAGTAATGGACATTTTAATGACACTAGTGCTTCTGATTCATGAGCATGGTATATCTTTCCATTTGTTTGTATTATGTTTAATTTCTTTAAAGAATGGTTTATAAATTTTAAAGTACAGGTCTTTTACCTCCTTGGTTAAATCTGTTCTTAGGTATTTTAATCTGTTTGGTACAATTGTAAATGGGACTGTTTTCTTAATTTCTTTTTGCTACTTTGTTATTAGTGTACACACATGCAACAAATTTCTGAATATTTTGTAACCTACAATTTCACCTAATCCATTGATCAGTTCTAATAGCCCCCCGCCTTTTTTTTTTTTTTGGTGGAGTCTTTAGAGTTTTCAATATATAGTATCATATCATCTGCAAACAGTGATAATTTTACTTCTTTACCAATTTAGATGCCTTTTATTTCTTTTTATGGCCTGATTGCTGTAGCTAGGACTTCTATGTTGAATAAAAATGGTGAGAATGGACATCCTTGTCCTTTTGCTGATCTCAGATGAAAAACTTAGTTTTTCACCATTGAGTATGATACTTGCTGTGGGTTTTTCATATATGGCCTTTATTATGTTGAGGTATGTGCCTTCTAAATCTACTTTTTCTGAGAGCATTTATTATTAGTGGATGTTATAAATATTATGGTGCTGGAATTGTTTTCTTTAAGAAGTGGGATTAGGGGTGCCAGGGTTGCCTAGTCGGTTAAGCTTCCGGCTTTGGCTCAGTTCATGATGTTACGGTTCATGGGTTTGAGCTCTCGTCAGGCTCTGTGTTGACAGCTAGCTCAGAGCCTGGAGCCTGTTTCAGATCCTGTGTCTCCCTCTCTCTCTGACCCTCCCCTGCTCTCTGTCTCTCTCTCTCAGAAATAAATAAAACACATTAAAATTTTTTTAATTTAAAAAAAGAAGTGGGATTATTAAAAACATGTTACAAGGGAATGATGTGTTTTTATCCCTCTAGAATATAGGCCATAGATGATACATAAATTAACTTGAAGATAAAAATGGGAGAGATTCTGGATAGACCCATTTTATAAGATATTTTGGTCATTTTAGCATGCAATGACGAAAGTCATGCCTTAAGATAGAAGAAGAAAAATAGAAGAAAATAGCAATATATGCATATTTAAATACTAGGAAATAGTGAAGGTATAGAAGGAAAATGGTGATTCAAACTGACAAGTCTGGTTTCATAAAAGCATTTTATGTAAATAATTAAATTTTATTTTTAAGAGTGTTGAATTTGAACTTAAAGTGGTTTATATAAGGAGATATGCAGAAAACTAAAAATCACCCACTTATGGTCCATTGCAGCCAAATACACATAACACTAAACTAAATCTTTCTATATGTAGAAAAAATGAGAGAAATTTTATTCGTGAATTTTAAAATTCCACAGAATAAGGTTATCATTCATTCTTACCAAATGCTGCTTATCTGGGCTTTTAAAAAACATTATTCTTGGTTTCCTTATGGGCTCATGTCAATGGAGATAACACTCTCTACGAGTCTATTAGATGCTTAGTAATTTTATTGGGAGAAAAAAAGGAAAGAAGGGAAGGATAGGAAGGCAAGAAAGAAAAGAAAAACTGAAGAGAACTAGATGACTGAATTATGAATCAACTGAGTTTCTGTTAAAATGATTAATATATATACAGTAAGAAAGCAAGTGGGGACTCAGCTTTCATAGCACCCGGGAATGTCATTGTCAGGGCCTCCTTCTATCACAAGGCTTTAAGAAAATGAGAAATTGTTGTTCTTTACAGAAAAAAAAGCTGAGAATAATTCTAATAGGTAGTTTTCTAAGCCTTATTCGTATTCTGTTGATTGCTGTGATCGAACATAGGCACACATGATTTGCATTGTATAAAAGCCTTCTAAAGAAATCCAACCTCTGCTTTCTTAGAATATTAACAATGTTTTGATTCTGCCATTAGTTTTATAGTTGCTTTTTTTCAACTTATTTATTTTTAGAGAGAAAAAAAGTGCAAGTTAGGGGAGGGCCAGAGAGAGAGGGAGAACTCTGCACTGTCAGCACAGAGCCTGATGTGGGTCTCAAATACCTGAGCTGGAATCAGATCATGACCTGAGCTGAAATCAGTTGCTTAACTGACTAAGCCACCCAAGTGCCCCAGTTTTATAGATGTTAATATCAATAGAATTTACAATGAATAGAAATATTTGTCAAACACAGACTATTCTATTTTAGAGTATATTGAGTAGAGACAGGCATTTTTGGCAAGGGCGTTCACATGGAACACTGGAAGAAATCTGCTTTGGCAACTGAAATAAATGTGGTTTCCTTGATAGGCGATTCTTCAATTCTATAAGTAAATAGTCTTCCATTTCATTATAATAGAAAAAGGATACGTGTCAGAGCAGTCTTTTTTTTTTTTTTTTTAAGTTTTATTTATTTCTAGAAGAGAGAGAGAGAGACAACTTGAGCAGGGGAGGGTCAGAGAGAGAGGGAGTCACAGACTCCGAAACAGGCTCCAGGCTCCGAGCTGGCAGTCAGCACAGAGCCCGATGCGGGGCTCGAATCCACAGACCGCAAGATCATGACCTAAGTGAAAGTTGGACGCTTAACCGACTAAGCCACCCAGGCACCCCCAGAGCAGTCATTTTTAAACATTACTTGTTACATAGAGTTGTTTCAGATAAAGTACTAGTAGATGGATATTTGTCAAATTGAATTGTTTTTGTTTTGGTTTCCCCCTGCTTTTGGGCTCTAATATTAAATTAATGGAATAGATGTGTAGGTTGGGATAGCAGATTTATAAAAAATCTAAGGAATGTCATTGTCCAAATTAACATTTCTGTAAGATGCATGCTTGATTTCCATTATGGATAGATGACCTAGTACACAAAGACAAAAAAAGAGCATATAGCTCTTTTATTTCTTTATTTCTAGAGGCAAAACCCAGAGTGAGTATTTGGACAACAATAGCATTGTCATAATCTAATATTTTTGGATTGATAGCTTTATGCACAATTCCAAGACCAGCAAAGTTCTGAGGTAAGACAATTGATACTTCAGGATTTAGAGTTGTTTATACAAACCTCCTCTTGCTCAGTAGGCAGAGTTCACGGAATTCAATGGTTCTTTCTCAGTCTTTTTTTTTTTTTTTTTTTGGTATATCTCTGTAGTTCTTAAGATTTTGGACCCGCTTTTATTTCTCCTCCTAATTTTATGTGTTTGCCATGATACTCTATTAATTCATTTTCTTCTAGGCTTATGGGTTGCTCATACTTTGATTCATTTTTAGTTCCATTTATATTGATATTTTTTTATTTTTTACTTTTTAGAGATAGAGTGAGAGCAAGCAGGTCAGCTCAGGGGAGGGGGTGGAGACAATGAATGAATGAATGAATGAATCCCAAGCAGGCTCCATGCTCAGCATAGAGTCTGACACCTGAGCCCAAGTCACAAGTCTGAGGCTTAACTCACTGAGCCACTCAGGTAAACCTATATTGCCGTTTTGTTTTTTTTTTTTAAATCGCAGAAAGGGATAAGGATCTGTTTTTACCACCAGTAATTTTTCCTGTGAGAGGTAATGTGCTGATATATACATTACCACTACTACCTGTGTGTGTCCCAAAAATAAAACTGTATTTTAACTATGTCTATTTTCTGGGCATAAATGCAACCTCAGCTTGGCCAAAAATGTGTTTAACTATCCTTTTCTTATCTTGCTAGTCCAATCCTGTCCTTGAATAGACATACTTCAGAAAAAGGTGGAACAGGTGAATGAGCTTGATTCCGGAAAACTGTCACTAAGTTTAGTTCTCTACTGTATTTACTGGGATCAGGCATTAGATTTACAATCTTAGAAAGAAATCCTCTATGACCTACTTAAATCTTTCTGCCATAGTTGTTTGTTTCAAAGGGACTTACTATAACTTTGTATGCTAAAATCACTTTGCATTCTCTTGCTGAGTTCTATGTATGCCTTCACAGAGCCACAGTGACATTTTACAACAGAACCATGTGTTATTTGCAACCAGATGTTAAGCACCTTTCTGGATGGTTTTAATAACAATAAATAAGTCTAACATCAAAGTGCCACCTTCAGAAACGCTCCATCCTGAGCCCGAGGAGAAGTGTCTTTTCCTCCCAAGCTTTACATGCAAAGATGAAATCTGTACTAGAAGATTTCCACGTAACTCCCATATAATTCCATTTTTGATGTTTTGTTTTAGTGGCAGGTTTTCTCTAACTCTTCTATCAGATTGCCCCTGATTGAACATGTGCCTTCAGGATGTGCAAAGGCAGAGCTTGAAGCAGTCCAACATAAACACTGTCTTTGTAATCACACATTTTATCTTTTTTTAAAAATACAATTTATTGTCAAGTTGGCTAACATACAGTGTATACAGTGTGCTCTTGGTTTTGGGGGCAGATTCCCACGATTGATCGCTTACATAACACCCAGTGCTCATCCCGACAAGGGCTCTCCTGAATGCCCATCACCCCCTTTCCCTTTTCCCTGACCCGCTCATCCACCCTCAGTTTTTTCTCTGTATTTAAGAGTCTCTTATAGTTTGCCTCCCTCTGTTTTAACTGCTTTTCCCCCTTCGTTTCCCCCATGGTCTTCTGGTAAGTTTCTCAAGTTCCACATATGAGTGAAAACATAGGATGTTTGTCTTTCTCTGACTAAACTTATTACATTTAGCAAAATACCCTCCAGTTCCATCCATGTTGCTGCAAATGACAAGTAGTCTCATTGCCAAGTAGTATTCCACTGTATATATGAGCGACATTTTATTTATCCAATCACATTTTATCTTAAATGCTCTTTGGATATTTCCATTCTCTCCTAATAACGTATTTCTCCTTTCTGAAAATAGAATGTTAAAATTAATCATTGTTGATTGAAATTGATTAGAGAGACAGATTTGTCTATTCGCGTTAGCACAATATCATATGTGCTTACAGTGTTGAACATACACCTGGGAACCCCAGGCTGAGAGCACTCCTTTGAGAAAGACAATATCAATAAAATCACTACAGACAGTACTCAGAAAAAAAATATTCCTCCTAAATTCTTCAGTATTCAGCATGGGTTTTATCAACTATAATTCAAAATTTACTTAAAGATTTTGTTGCTTTTTACATATACTTTTTATGCATAATACATTGAAATACATGGATCTTAAGCATATATTCACTTAGTGTTAATACATACATATTTCCATGCAATTCAAACCTCTATCAATTTATACACAATTAACTTCACCCCACTGTTACCTCAAGGATGCTACTCACAGCCAACCCCCTTACCCCTCTGAAACAACTACTGCTTTTATTTTGTCTAGCATAGATTATTTGATCTGTTGCAAACTTTCATATAAATAGAATCATATTCTTTAGGGTAAAGGTTCTTACATGTAGTATAATGTGTTTGAAATTCATCCAAGATGCTTTGTGTATCATTGATTTGTTCCCCTTTATTGCTGAGTTGTATACTATCATCTTAGTGTATCAAGTATATTGAAATTGTCCTGTGGATGGACTCCTGGACTGTTTTCTGTTGTGGATATTAAAATAAAGCTGCAATGAATATTCTTATACAGTATTTTTGAGGATACTTATTTTAATTTCCTTGGGTAAACACTTGGGTGTGGTATTTGGGTTAAGAGGGTTGATGTATGTATAATTTCATATTAATTTCCAGAACATTTTACAGATTGTTACCTCATTTTATATTACTATGCTCCCCAATATTTGGTGTTGTCAATCTTTTTTTTTTTTTTCAAAAAATTTTAAATGTGTATTTCTGAGACAGAGCATGAGCAGGGTAGGAGCAGAGAGAAAGGGAGACAGAATCTGAAGCAGGCTCTGAGCTGTCAGTACAGAGCCCAACACAGAGCTCAAAGTCAAGAACTGTGAGATCATGACCTAAGCTGAAGACAGATGCTCAACCTACTGAGCCACCCAGGTGTTCTGATAGTATCAATCTCTTTGATTTTAGCCATTGTGTTAGGTATGACATCATTACAATTTTAATCTACATTTATCTGATAACTAAAGAAGTTGAACACATTTTCATTTATGAAAATGTATTCAACATTTTCAACATTTATACATATTAAGTGAAATGTCTGTTCAGATCTCCTGCCCATTTTTTAATCATTTGCCTTTTTAAATATTGATTTGTAGGAATCTTTTATATCCTGGACAGTAGTCCTTTTCAGAGAAATGTTTCATAAGTTTTATTTCCCTGTTGTGGCATATATATTCTTTTAATAATGTGAGCAAAGGTTTTTTTTTTCTTTTGATCAAGCTTAACTGTTTTCCTTTCACTTATCTTAGACCTTTACTTTATACCATATATAAAAAGTAAAATAGATGGAAGATCTAAATATATGACCTAAATTTTTAAAACCTCTTAGAGAAAACAGGAGAAAATTTTCATGATCTTGGGTGAGGCTAAAAGTTCTTACTCCCAAAAGCACAATCCATTTTTTATGTGAAAATTGTACTTTATCAAATTTAAGAATTTCTGTTCATTTAAAGCCCCAATTAAGTAAATGAAGATAAACCACTTGGAAGAAATTGGCAAATCACATAACTTATGAAGTACTTGTATCCATATATGAAACAACCTAAAACTAAATAAGGAAACCTACAACACAATTTTTAAAATGCACAAAAGTTTTGAATAGACATTTCATCAAAGAATATTTATGAATGGTTAATAAACACATGATAAAACGACCAATTAACTTGCTGGTTAAAACCAAGATCTAAGACCACTTCATACCCGCTAGAATGTGATCAAGCTTTGCAAGAATGTGAAGAAACTGAAGTCTCATCCATTGCCAGTTAGAATGTAAAGTATTACAGTTACTTTTGATAACCACTTTGGTGGTCATTAAAAGCTAAACATTCACCTACCACATGAAACAGGTATTTTAATCCTCGCTCTTTACCCAAGTAAATTAAAGGTGTTCATACAAAGACTTTCTAAATTTTTTAAATGTTTTATTTATTTTTGAGAGAGTGATAGAGACAGCGTGAGCAGGGGAGGGTCAGAGAGAGAGGGAGATACAGAATCTCAAGACAGGCTCCAGGCCCTGAGCTAGCTGTCAACACAGAGACCGACACGGGGCTCAAACCCATGAACTTTGAGATCATGACCTGAGCCAAAGTCAGATGTTTAACTGACTGAGCCACCCAGGTGCTCCAAAGACTTTTAAAAAAGTGCTTCTAATAGTTTTATTTATGTTAGCCAAAATCTGGAAACAACTCAAAGACCCATCATCAGCAAGTGAGTGAATAAACTAAAGTGGAATATTCATACAATGTAATACTACTGAGAAACAAAACTGAGCAGACTATTGATACATGCAACAATGTGGATGGGTCTCAAACTTACACTAAGTAAAACAAGCCAGACATAAAATTTTATATATCATAAGACTCCATTTATATGATATTACTAGCAAGATAAAATTAGAAGGACACAAAGCAGCAGCAGCGGAAGGAAAACAATCAAGAATGTAGATAAGAAATTTTCCACACAAGTTCAAGTACTATTTGACACCTTTTGTTCCCTAGAGCTTAAGGACTCATGCAAAGTAATACAACTAATTGTGTGTCTCTCGGGTGGATAGAAATGGTTAAAGTAAGGCTTACAGGGTGGGAAACTAAAAAGGATTTAAGAATCCTATATATATAATTCTCAAGAGAGATACAATGAAAGACTGTATATTTCATGTTGTATTTATTCCTTATATTTTACTCTATAGTCCACTTAATAAAACTCAAGTCTTTACACAAGGAATGGAAGAATCTATAGGAGACTTTAGGTATTGATTTCAAGACATTTTCAAATAATGCACTGATAAATGTGCTATACTCATAAAGTGATCCCTATCCTCTATTTTTGTAAATAATCTGAGATGTAAGATGACAGTGTGGTCAGAAAGACTAAATTGAGATGAGAAATTATACCTCTGGTATATATCTCCATAATGTAGTAGAATATTGTTGAAAGGACCTAAAAAAACTGAAAAGCTAGCATATAAGGTAAACTTACTACCTTTCAGATAAACAACTGTTTCCCAATAGAAACAGAATGTAAAGTTCCTCCATACTGTCAGACCTGAAGGCCTATTGATAACAGTACTTCAGACTTTTTTTTTTAAGTTTGTAATTAAATTCTAATTAACATATAGTGTGGTATTGGTTTCAGGGGGTAGAATAACACCCAGTGGTGAGCCCTAAGTACTTCAGATTCTATAAATAAAAAGGTCATTGGGAGAGCCAGTGTTCAATATTAGCACATACAAAAAAAATATTAATTTACCAAACCTGCCTAATGCACTGTTCTGAAGACTGAAGCACTCAATAATTATCTCTTGAGTTACCAAGACATAACAATACATATGTCTTTTTCTTTTAGATGTAAGTGCCACTATTTCTACCATAAATTTCACTATTGTGGAAGAGCAAATCTTTTGTACTACTTCTACTTGGGTCGTTTGAAATTCTTATAATTCCAGATTCCTGTCCATGTCTCAACCTCTAACTGTCCCCCTGTGACAACTAGCACCAGCACACTTCTTTCTCTTCAATGAAACTAGCCTGTCAAATTTATTATCAAATTTTATAGAGATTTACTCTGCAACTAAAAATGTCAAATGAAAGAAGATTTAGCTGAGAAATTATCAACAGAATTCCCAGGAAGATGTTCCACCTTGGATCATTTTATAGCTGGTATTTTGATATTTGTTTCCCAGTAGTAAATAGCATTTAAGAAACGATTGATAAGTAATTGGGAATTAGCTCAAGTTCCAAAATATTGATGAGCAAATGAATCTCCTGATATTGGTAGAATAATAGAAGCCAAACCAGTTTGAATTAATATTGACACTTCTAAACTATTACCTAATCTTTCTCAGTAACAAATTAAAGCTGAAACTTGAGAAATACACAGACATACTATGATTATTTTTATGGAAATGTTAGTAGTCATCCCTTGGATTATTTATTATAACATTTGTTTTACCTGTGACTAAATTATCAAAGTTATCATTCCGTTCAAGATTTCTAAGTGCAATTAATAAACTATATATCCCTCACTTTGCTGTAGTGTCTAATTCAAACACAATACTTGAACTTAGTCCTTTCATTTAAAATGGATGTGTTTGACATTATTTGGTGCCATACTGTATACAGATAGCCAATAATTATTTGCCTTTTCCTGGGAAAACTTACTATATACTAAGACAGTGATGGCTTATAGCTTTACTGAGGGACCATCTTATTTCTTCCAGGTTTTGAGGAAATAAAGTTTCCTTCTGGTTGTGCCTCAAGCCAATGCTTGAAACCTTCTAACTTACTGTTATTCAGGTAGTTCTAAAAATGATTCCACGCATCTACTGACTGAATTGACTAACTTTCTGAGGAACAGGTTTAGGATCTTTAAACTGCAGTTCATGACTGGAGAGGTGTTGATAATACTATCTTTTTTAACTGAGATGTAGTTGACATGTAACATTCTCTACGCTTAAGGTATAAAACATGTTGTTTTGATACATATGTATTGCAATATGATTACCATCACAGCATTAGCTAACACCTTTATCACAGCACATAATTATTTTAAGTATCATTTCTTTTTTTCTGGTGAAAATAATTAAGATCTAGCCTCTTAACTTCATGGTTCCTATGCTGTGTACTAAATCTCCAGGACCATTTATCTATGAGTTGCAAGTTTGTACATTTAAAGAATCTCTTTCTACATCCCCAGTCCCCATCTCCCCTGATACATACTATTTTACTTCTGTTTTTATGAGTTAGGCTTTTTCAGATTCCATATATAAATGATATCATACAGTATCTGTCTTTCTGTCTGATTTATCTCACATAGCATAATGCCCTCAAGTTCCATTCATGTTGCTGCAATGACAAGATTTCCTTCTTCCTTATGGCTAAATAGTATTCCATTGTATATACATCACATCTTCTTTATTCACTTATCCACTGATGGGCACATTGGATGTTTCCATATCTTGACTATTATGAATAATGCTACAATGCACATAACAGTCCAAATATCTTTTCAATACCTTATTTTCATTCCTTTTGAATATGTACTCATAAATGGGAGGACTCAATCATATGGTAATTCTAGTTTTAGATTTTTGAGGAATCTTCTTACTGTTTCCCATAATGATTAACTTAATTTACATTTCCACCAACAGTGCAGAACGGTTCATTTTTTTCCCACATTGTTATCAACACTTGTTATCTATTGTCTTCTTGATATTAGCCATTCTAACAGCTGTGAGGTGATACATAACTGGTTTTTATTTGCACTTTCTTGGTCAGTGATGCTGTGTATCTAATCGTGTGCCTGTTGGCCATATGGATGCCTTCTTTGGAATGAAAGTCTATTCCATTCTTCTCCCTATTTTTTTTAATTGGATTGGTTTACTTTTTGTTATTGAGTTGTGTGAATTCATTTCTATATTTTGGATATTAACCCCTTATCTGATACATAGTTTGCAAAAATTTTCTCCATTTTAGTTGTCTTTTTATTCTTTTGCTGTGTAGAAGCTTTTTAGTGTGATATAGTTCCATTTTAAATAAATTTTTGCTTTGTTCTGCCTTTGGTGTCATATCCAAGAAATCTTTGCCAAGACCAGTAACATCAAGGAGATTCTTCCCTGTTTTCTTCCCCCTAAGAGTTAGATGTTATCAGGTCTTATGTCTTCATCTTTAATTCATTTTCAGCTAATTTTTGTGAGAGGTATAATTTTCTTCCCATAGATGTCCAGTTTTCTCAGCACCGTTTCTTGAAGAGACTCTACTTTCTTCATTGAGACTTATCAACTCTTTTATGAAATACTGGTTGATTAGATACAGAGGGGCTGCTTTCTGAACTCTCTGTTCTATTGGTCTGTATGACTATGTATGCCAGTACCATACCACTTTAATTACTAGAGCTTTGGAATATAGTTTGAAGTCACAAGGTGTGATGTCCCCAGTTTGTTTTTCTTTCTCAGGATTGCTTTGGCTCTTTGGGTATTCTGTGTGTGTGTCATTCCATGAAAATTTTAGGATGTTTTTTCCTGTTTCTTTAAAGAATGCCTTTGGAATTTTGATGGAGATTGCATTGAATCTATAGCTAGCTTTGGGTAGTACAGGCATTTTAACAATATTCTTCTGATTCATGATCCATGAACACAGGGTGCCTTTTCATTTGTGTCTCTTTCATTTGTCTCACCAAAGTCTTACAGTTTTCATTGTAAATGCCTTCGACTCTTTTGGTTAAACTTATTCCTAACTATTTTATTGTTTTTGATGCTATTGTGAATTGGATAATTTCCTTTATTTTTGTTAGATATTTTCTTGTTAGTGCTTATAGAAAACAATTTATTTGTTGTATGCTGACTTTATATTCTGCAACTTTACTGAGTTTGTTGCTTAGTTCCAAAAGGTGTTTTGGTTGACTCTCTAGAATTTTTATCTATAAGAATATATCATCTGCAAATAATGACAATTTTGTATCTTCCTTTCTTATTTGGATGCCTTTTAATTCTTTGTCTTGCCTAATTGTTCTGTCTAGAACTTCCAAGAATGTGTTGAATAAGAGCAATGCATACTAGTCATTAACATGTTAACCTCTTTAATATCCTGTTATCATATCTTGATGAATTTACTCAGTTTCATTCAAAAATGAACTTTCAAACAGTGGTCTATATTCACCATCACAAGTTAGTTTTATTCAGAACTTATGTCCTTTTTATTCTTGGCTCTATTTTTCTAGGATATATCAATAATAGTATATGTAACTTTTTTGATTATTTTGGTTTTTCATGGAGCATTTAGGAATTTTTGTGTGTGGTCACACCATTATAAAACAGGTTTACATAAAAAAATCATAGATCTTAATACTCTAAGTCAATACAAATGTTTCACCTCACTTACAGGAAAAGGAGTTACAATATTTGTCTCACTCAAACCAGAATAAGATTAAGGAAATGACCTATTAATGTTGTCTCTTTGGTTTGGCTCAAATTGGACACCAGCATTTTAATCATTTCTCCATTCACTGAATATTTTTTGAGTTTTGATTGTGTGCCAGAAAAAGCACTGGGCATAGAATAATGATCATACAAAGTCCCTAACTCCATGGAGACAAAAAATAAGTGAATAAATGAAATAAGTGAGATAATTTTAAAATGTAATTACGGCAAGAAGTATGCCAGAGTGAGATAAAAAAATAATAAAAGTTTGGGAAGAATAGATCTATTGGATAAAGTATGGTCAAGCAAACCATGTGAGAAACATAAAATTAATAGTGGTTATGTGTCAAAACTGTTAGATGATCCTAGACTCTGGGAAATGGCACAATTTAGTAATACTGGCATTCAGAGAAATCTAGAGATTTTTTTCTAGTTCAGAGAAATTTAGATATTTTTCCAAAGTTATAAACCTAGTAAATGGTAGGGATAGAATTAAAGTCAAGTGAGTTTATCTTCCACGGCCACATATTATTGCAATATTGAGTAACTTCCACTCCAGTTCTTGAAGAGCTAACTCAGAATGGGAAACCCAGAAAGAAGAGAGAAGTAGCCTCATGAAAATGGTAACCTTCATCTGTTTGGTTTACAAAAAAGAAAAAAAAAAGGTTATTTATGGACAATCTCAAATAAAAAGGAAGCTAGCAATTTTGTATGACAAAATCAGATGTCTTAGGAAGGAAGGAAAGGAAGGAAAGGAAGGGAAGGAAGGAAGGAGGAGGGAGGGAGGGAGGGAGGGAGAGAGGAAGGAAGGAAGGAAGGAAGGAAGGAAGGAAGGAAGGAAGGAAGGAAGGAAGGAAGGAAAGAAGGAATTGAATGCCAAATTGCCATATACTGGTTGTACAATCTTCTGCTCAGTGAATAACTTAGCAATTGACTTGTTCATTTTCAAATGAGGATAACAGTTAACCATACTGTTATGCTGTTAGGGTTACATTAGGCACTCTAAGTGAAAGGACCTCACATATTAGTGCTCAGTAATTATAAATTCATTACATACTGTAGAAGATAATTTCATGTTTTTACTTAAAATATCTACATGTTAATTTTCTTTTGAGATGCTTTCTGAATTCTTTTCAAAGCCTTTCAATTATACATACAATCAATCTAAGAAAGAAAATGAATTCATAACTTGTGTTTGAGAGGAAGAAAACTCTAGTGACCTCTTGCACATAAGATAGGCAAGAAATCATTTTAATTCAATTTGGAGTAAGTAATGAATTCAATTTGTTAAAACTGGTTATATTCATTGAGAAAGGTGGATACAAATAAAATGGACCTAATAAGTCATTTGCTACTATATAAGCAGTGTATTTATTTACTCACCTGAATCTCATACAACATATTTTATAAATTATTTTAAATAATAATTTCTATACAATTTTATGTGAATTCTTTCATTTTACAACAAAGATCTTCATGTTAGACACGAATAATGAGTTCACATTTGCAGAAATATATTAAGTATGTATACATTGTATACATAATGTATACCATCTTTATATAGAATAAGTGTGCATAGTTATTGTATACACACAAGCATAAATGGATAGATGTATGCATGTATATTGAATACACATGAAATGTGTACATATATGCATGCATATTATGTATTATACACACATACATATATGTGTCTATGTATGTATGTATGTATAGAATTTCAAGTTAAAAGACCTAGTTATGAGATAATGAGCCAGTCACACTTTTTCTTATCTGTAAATAAGATAAATTTATCTTATCTGTAAACAGCTAAAATTGAGAGTATGTGCATCAAAAGATGTAATACATGAGAAAATTAATTTATAAACTGGAAGACTACTTGTGTGTGTAGATGCTCACTGTTGGTACTCATTTTCAATCCGTTGCTGCACTGGGAATCATTTCTTTTCAAATGGTCAAGCTCACTTAGAACATTCAGTTTAGGAACCTGTGCCTCTCTCTCCACCTTCACACACCAACAGTTTTCATTCATTTCATTCCCCTTTGCCTAACAACCAAAAATATATTTCCTATCTTTTCTTCATTTTTTAAAAATTTATTTTAGAGAGAGAAAGAGAGTGGGGGTAAGGGGCAGTAGGACCTTAAGCTCCCTTAAGTAGGACTTGGGGCTCGATCCTAAGATCATGACCCGAGTAGAAATCAAGAATCAGATTTTCAAGGGACTGAGCCTCGCAGGTGCTCCTATTTCCTTTCTTAGTTAATGAGATTACCAGGCATCTCAGAGAGGGATAGGCTGCCTGTTCTGTGTCAGTAGAGGTGAAAACCCTCCCTTAAGAACAAGGAGGGGGGTGTTGAGATATACTCCCAGTGGGCAGAGTATCTCTGGGCTATGATTCCTGCCCTTGCTAATTCACATTTGCTAACACTTCCTGAGTGCTGAATATGCAAGTAACTGTGTAAAGCTTTTTCTACTAGGTAACTTCTTTAAAGCTTATAACAACCCTGGGAGATACTAATCATGTTCTTATCCTCATTGTAAAGATAAGGAAACTGATGCTTTATGATTTTGAGGACCTAAGACTTAATTAAAATTCTTTACACTCTTTTTATGTTTTAATTTAGAGATAGAGCACTCAATCGGGAGAGGGGGTACAGAGAGAGAGAGAGAGACAGAGAGAGACAGAGAGACAGAGAGAGAGAGAGAGAGAATCTAAGCAGTCTCCCCCTGCAACACGGAGCCTGACTTGGGGCTCAAACTCACCATCCTGAGATCATGACCTGAGCCAAAAAAAAAAAAAAAAGGTCAGACACTCAATGGACTGAGCCACCCAGCCACAATTCTTATACTCTTAACCACTATACTAGTTACCAGGGAAGCAAAGTTCCAACAATAATATTGAAACTACAGTCACAGATTCAAACTGACCTAGATGCTACATGGTCTCAAAGGGTTGGGGATCTGTACTGTATCTAACCAATAACACAGTTTCTGTACTTTTTATGGCTCCCACAGCGTCTCATTGCCCTGATTTTGCAGATTGGCTTCCATGATCCAGTGTATGATTTCCCCAAATCATGGGTTTTTAAACAGGAAATAAACAGTGAACATAATATTTTTATCCTCTTTAAATAAATCATCTTATTCTTGGGGGAAGGCTTTGTATTTTCCAACAAAATATCAAAAGCAGGAGACACACTAGATACTATGGCAGTAAAGCATCATTGCACTCTAAGTCACTGGCAAAAATTTGGCTAAAGAAGAAAAGTACATCATAAATAATTGATTATTTCAAATATATTGCTATTTCCTCCAAATGATGGAGTGAGATCAGTTTAGCTCAATTTGGGTTTGGGGAATGTTTGCCTTTTCTATATAAAGAGTACAAGGCATTTTCCTTGATGAAATTTAAAAATAACTGACAATTGTCTGTACTTCAATTTCTGCAAAAGAAGGAGAAAAACAATCCAGTTTATAAAAATTGACTTTTTGTTAAAAATATGTATTTGAGAACATATGTTAAAAGCAGTGTCAAATGGCTTCCTTACTCTAAATAGTGCTGTTAGTTGAAGACTTAAAGAGAAATACTGCTTGCCTAACAAGGCTTGTGTTTGTGACAATACAGCCACTAGCTTTAGATTAACTATTTTTTTCCAAGTAAACTTTAGTGTTGGGAGTCTTTTAAAAAGTATAAAGTGTAATAGCAGTAAAAATAAAACAATTTGAAACATTTCTTTTTGATTAATTTTTCTTGCTCCTCTATTTTCTGTTATCATGCTCATGTGACAAATTGATAAATACTGGAAATGTCCACTTATGAATATCTGTACGCAGTTTTGAAAGACCATGTAGCTAGTTTAGACTATAAAAGACTCACATTTTGTTTTTAAGTTCTTCTAGGGATGAGACTTAGATGATGGCTTTCAGGACATGCTGCCTCAAAACTTGGCACCTTGGCATATTGGGTAGTTTAAGCTGAAGGAATTTGAGAAGACAGTAGAAGCAGGCAGATCAGTCTGACCTTTCTCCACTCTTCCCTGCAACAGGTCATAAACCCCTCCTCATAAAGGTCCTCTCCTTATTCCCAGAGGAGTGTCCTTACCCCTGAAGACAAAGGCACACCAAGAAGAGTCCTGACAGACAGTCCTTGGTAAGTTTCTCCCAGTTTATTCCACTTACCTCACACTCCTTGGCACCTCATATTCTCCTATGATGGTCACTATTGATGAAGCCTAGCATAAAAACACTCAGATCTACCTGTTTGTTCAGTTCTTCATTTCTTCACAGAGGTATTCTTATCATAGACATGCATTTAAATAAATGTGAGTTCTTCTCTCTTAAGCTATCTTTGTCAGTTTCATTTTCAGCTCTAAGTACCCTAAGAAGCACTCAGAAAATGTTTTCCTCCTCTACATATATCTGAGAAGAAAGAATGAAAATGAGTATTAAAATGAGTATGAAAATGAGTATTAAATGGCATTTACATATGTCTATCCATTCATGTTCTAGGAGTTCAGCCTTAATCAAATCCTCTAAAATGTTCTAAAAGCCTTTGCAGGGGTACCTAGATGCTTCAGTCAGTTAAGTATCTGACTTCAGCTCAGATCATGAGCTCGTGGTTCTTGAATTAGAGTCCCACATCGGGCTCTGGGCTGACAGCTCAGAGCCTGGAGCCTGCTTCAGATTGTGTGTCTCCCTCTCTTTCTTCCCCTTCTGTCCCTCTCAAAAAATAAACTTTACAAACCTTTGTAAATTGCCTCACTCTGCTTTGTGAAATCCTTTTCTTGTCTACTATGTGAAATCTATATTTTTACTTCTCTTCCTTCAAACTTGTATGGTGCTCCTGCCGCTGCACACATCTAAAGCAATGAGGGGCTACCCATTCCTGCTTGGCATACCACCATTTCTGCTCCTGGCCCTGACTTTTGTGAGGCTGCTCATGTTCAATATAAGGAGGAGCCAACATTAATTACTGCCCTGAAGACACTGATTTTCTTCCCAGTCACTTCCTGCCATCAGGGTTTCCAGAACCTATTGCAGATGTCATATAATGACATGGTTGATCCTGCCCTCTCAAATCCAAGCATTGGACACCTGAGGTCAAGGGGATGGTACTCTTAAGAGTAATATTTTCAAGAGAAATATTTTCTATAGCTGCCTGAATGGTAAAATCAGTGCTGATCTTCATGTACTCTTAACACGTTTCTTTTGTCCCTTCCTTAGCTATAGCTACTCTTTCACTTGAAGCTTAAGACAAGATTAGCCCAGTGGTGACTGGGTGGCTCAGTTGGTTAAGTGTCTGTCTCTTGATTTTGGCTTGGATCATGATCTCACAATTTGTTACGTCTCTATGCTGCTTGGGATTCTTTCTGTCTCTCTTTCTGCCCTCCCTGGCCTTGCTCATGTACACTTGAGCTCTCTTTCTCTCAAAGTAAATAAATAAACATCATTTTTTAAAGACAAGATTCACCCAATACAAATAATTCTGTAAGATACCCTCTTCCCAATATCCATGTGTCTTTAGCAGTTTGTATTTTCTAGCAGCTTTTCACAGTGAGGGGATATACATGATAAATATAGCATTAACTTTGATACAATAAGAACAGTAGAATTAAATTTAAAAGCCATTGGTAACCATTATGTTTCTAAAGTCCCTGAAAGTCTATTAACATTCTCTATTCCCATCATCAGGAGTACAGCTGTCTCCTTGCTTGCCTTCTGGTCCTGAGATGCATATGTGAAGCATCTCAACAGAAAAGAACTTTAATTGGCCTGCATTGAATTGGTGCTACTCACTCATTTTATCCATTTCTTGTACTATGATCTTTGATGAAATTTTAAGTTAGGCTCATCTTATTTGGATATCTATCTTCTTCACTTAATAAGATTTGGATTTAGGGTAAAAAGAAACCCAAGCTTCTATAGATGTATTTCTCTACTTTTGCAAGTGTCATAGCCCATGGCTATAGAAAAAGAGGGAGATCAAAATAAAAATAACTAAAATTTGTTGGGTGCCTGTGTTTCTGAAGCACTGTGATAAATGGTAATATAAATCATCTCATTTAATCACAATATACCTGTGATGCAGATATTTTGAATGAGACTGTTGGGGTTCAACTTGATTAAGATACTTGTCCAAGATCAAACTGCTGATAAATGGCAAAACTTGACTTTGAACTTTTCTGTGACTTCTGTAGGGATTTTCTTTTTTTCTTTGCTTTGCTTTTCCTTTTTTGCTCTTCCTTTCTTTTCTTTTCTTTGTTTCCTCTTTCTTTATTCTTAGTTTGATAATGGGAAAGACTTACAAATCTACTTAGTTTTCAGTTAGAAGAGCACCATTTCTGTTTAATGCCCTATTACTCAAAACAACAAATAATAATAAAAACTGTTTATCTTAATTGAGTATGCCCTAAAAGTCTGTATCAAGTTTGATTTTGATTAAAGAACTATCTTAATAATATATAATTATGTTACCAAAAGAAAAAAAAAAGAAATGATACTCTTGACATGACTAAAAATATTTATATTTAGAATGCACTTAGGTGAATCAAGAGATTATATATCATCATAGCCATATGCTTTTGCTTTTTTTTAGTTTATATTATTTATAAGGTCTTTTTAAAAATAAAGCATAAAGCCATGGCAAGCATAAGATCTCATCTTTAATAAATATTCCTTAAGAATAAATAAGCTAATTATTAATATATCTGTACTTTATTTATAGAAGTCCTGTGCAAGGTGGACTAGAGATGACAGATTCCATTTCTAGTGACACAATAGGAAACCGAGATATGGAAGAACCAGATCTGGTAATGGGTTAGAGTTCTAGCTCTCAGGATATTGATCATCCTTTTCTCACACGGTGTCAGAGATGTTATTCAGCTTTCTTAGAGACAAAGGCCTGGAAGTTCTAGAAGAAATTTCAGAGAGGCCAGTTCATGGCCCACGAGGAGTTTAGAGAACCTCATACATTGCCTGTCATATCTGAGATTATGAGAATATATTATCTTGAGACAGAGGGAAATGAAAAGTGGTAGGAATGCTGTATTTTATCTGATCTAATTTTTCATTACTCTTTCCCACTCACTAGTAAATTTCTATTCAATATCTTTGTTGTTGAAAGAACACACGTTAATTTGCCCAATAAAAAGCCAAATGGCATTAGTAAAAGTTCATTGACTCTGTTCTCAGCTTGAACTGCTTAGACTTTTGAACTTCAAACTCTTTAAGATAACATTCCTCTCTCTTACTAAATGTATGATCTCAGTGAAAGCTGTTTTAATTCATTTTTTCCTGATGTCCCTTATAAAGTTCTTGGAAATAATATTATTAACTTCACTTTTAGAGATAAAGAAAATAAGCTTCTAAGAATATGGGTAACATATCTAAACTCTCACAATAAGGCATGATATATCTGGAATTTAAACACCAGTCAGCTCAATTTTAAAGCCTATGATCTTAACCGCTGCATTGTATTATATAGCAAGGAGTCTAAGAAGCTATTTGTGTGTCTTTCCTCAATGGGTTTTTATTTTTCTAGTTATATAATGATGATAAGTCTTACACATACCTTGCTCAAGAATTCTGATCAGACAGAATACCACAAAGAAAGTAATAATTTAACTCATGTTGTAATTTACATTCAATAAAAAACCCACATTTATTGATTTTCTACTATGTAACAGTTGTTGCATTAAACACCATATGAATCAGCATGAATTTGATATTAAGAATAATGCAGAAAAGAAATATTGTAGAATAGTTTCTGGGCTAACTTCATGTACAGACAGACGATTTTAATTTTTCCAAAACCACCTGAATGTTTCAACCAAATTAAGCACCTATAATCACCAGGCATCTAATTAGAAAAGAAGGGGTGGCTTCTATATCAGGCATAGAGAATAAAATATATTTTAAAAGAATACATGATAATGGTCCCAACCCTTCTGTGCTTCATTGCTCATTCCTCATCCTACGGTAGAAGATTATCACACTGAGAACACTGGGAATACCAGATGCTATTCGTATATATATTAGACCAGAAATTTGCTGATCTAGGACTCCATTTCAGTTGTTTGGCTTTTTCTCATTGAGGAGATCACAAGCAACTGAGTTGTGCATCAGAGTTTCTTTGTGATAAAGTAAAGCACGCATTCAGCCTGCCAGACCCATCCAACTTCACCCCTGTCGCTCCTGTCAATTACAAAAGCACTAGCTATTCCCTGCTGTCTCAAGTCTGGCCAGTGCTTATCAGAATATTTATTTTAAAAAAATGCTAAGAAAATGTGTATATTTTATTGATGCCACCACTGTATCTGACTCAAAGAAGCACATTTAGCAATAGTAAAAATTATAATTTTGACCCAGTTATCTATCAAGAGTACAGCATAGTCTCTGTTACATTGTACATTGCAAGTCACATCTACTTCTTTATCTTGAATGGTAGTTCAGTGGAAAATGGCATCTATTTCGTAAGATGATGGTGAAGGTTAATGAGTTGATGTGTGTAAAGGTTTCAGACAGTACCTGATGTAAGCACACCAAAACCTTAGCTGCTTTATTTTTACTGCATTGTGTTTTCATTGTGCAGAATCTGTGACAAATGAATAATCCTAGAGAAGAATGTTGTCTGAAAAGACTGACAACAGTTTTTACCATTGCATCCCGATAAGTGCCCTAAAATTATAGGTAGAGCTTTAAGAAAAGATTCTTGGGACTTTAAATTTTAAGATGACAGGATAAAGATGTGTATCTCCTTTTCATCTATGAACATAGAAGGAGGATGAGAAGTAGACACACTAATTCTTCAAAGAAGGACACAGTATAACCACAGGCCCAATGTATGAGGAGAGTTGTTAGATCAGGCTTAGACTGGATATGCCTGCTGCAGATGCAGACAGCACTAGAAGAACCCAGGGAGATCCTGACCAGGTGCGTCACGCTGAGAGATGGAAATAACACCATTGTTAGGCACAATGACATCAAGGGACACAGGTTGCTGAGTCAAGCTCTCTGGACCCTGTCTAGCGTTGGAAAAAACAAATATTTTAATGTGTAATTGAGAAAACTCTTCAGAAATAAAGGAAACTTGACTCTAAGTTTGAAGGAAGTAGTACACAAGGTCTTCAGAGTCAATGATATAAGTTTCAAGATAGTTCCTGGTAAACTGTCATGATTTTGAATATGTATGTGTAATGGACACAGAGAGGGAAATACAAATTTTTGCACATGCAGGAAGAAATTAAAAATAGGCCATGTCAACATCTACACACACACACACACACACACACACACACACACACACACACACACACACTTCATGCTAGAATATGGGGAGCTAAAAATCTAAGTCAAACTAATAGAGTGAATAAAGAAAAATTTCAAGTAGAGACTCCCCAAAAAGTCCCAGTATCACTAAAACAAAATTTCCTTGCTTTCTAGTCTTCTAGAAAACTTGGGTTGCTCCTATAGTCTGAAGCTTCTTCAGTATCAAAGTTATTTGTGAACTTGACTTCCTCCTCCACACTTGAGCTCTCTTCTCAGGCTACCTTGTTCATGCGGATCCTTCTTCCTTGCACTCAGATTGAGCTCAAAGTCTGTCTGCTGAGTTGATTTATTTTGTGACTGCAGAAATCCGAGGCTACACAAAAAATTGCTGATAATTCAGGAAAACTGCCAAAACTTGGGCTTTTAGGAAAAACAAGACATAAAAAAAATCAATATTGAATTATATAAAAATGAAATATAATGTTTCTAGCCAGGGTTTATTTTGTCCACCACCCAAGGCTACAGCCCCATAGTAATCATTTTGACATTATCTTCTCAAATTCTATGACTTGCCTCTCTAATTGCATTTTATGAGAAATTAAACTTTGGGTTAAACAAAAAAGTTTAAAAAGAAGTTATTCAGATCATGATTTTATGTGCTAAAAGGTATTCCTTTGTGTGTGAGCCTACAGGGTGTGGAATAATGAAGTAGCCCAGTAAGGCAGGGTTTATTCCAGTTACTGGTTCAGGCATAGATGGGACTGAGATGGTGTTCCAAGGAGTCAGGCATCTTTTTTTTTTTTTTTTTTTTTAAATACAGTTTCTAACCAGCCTCTGGGCTAGCTTTTACCTGAGCTGAATGTCTAGTGCTGGTATCTATAAAGTCATGATATTCATGTAACTTCCCACAAAATAAGATTCTCATAAAGACTGTCTGAACCTTGAATTTCTGTGCATGGTAAATGGCAGTATGAAGAAGAGAAACTTAGTTTAGATTCCTTCATCTGCTCTCCAGATTGTGAGTGAGAATTTTCAAAGGCTAACTATAAAGAGAGAACGGGTTTCAAACCTTATTGCATTCTCCATCCAGTAGGATTAGGGTTTTATTATACATTATATAAACAGGCAATGGGAGGAGACAGAGGAAGAAGGGAAAGGGAAACAAGGATGGTGGGAAGTAAAGAAGAAAAGAAGGAAGAAAAAAGAAGCTCAGGTTCCTAATTGAACAGGTAATTTTAACATGATCTTGCAAAGAGAATTAAATAAGAGATGCTTGACACATCCAATCACATTGGCATCTGCCTAGGGCTGACTTTTGTGAATCAATTGCACAAGGCATAGTTCTTGCAATAACATCTTCCTTAATATTTATTAAGTAGCTCCTAAGGTACATGACACATGAACAGATATGATTAGCTTCCTGTTCTCTAACCTTCTCTCTAGAATATCAAGCTAGTACAACCTTCACAATATCTGCCTGAGGGGAAAAATGAAGCTGCTTTAACAACCTGAACAAACATTATTTCAAGAACTAATTTTCCACTTACCTGGCTCTTACCTTCCATATTTTCAATATCCTGAGATTTCTCATAGTAATTTAACATTGCAAGTCACCAAGTACAAACCGGCACAGTCTAGAGTGTTCTTTGAGTCCATTTCATGTGTTTAATATGCTGTGTTTAAAAATTCTCTATGATATCAATTACTTAAACTAGGCAAATTAGCTATTTTTGCCCCAAATCACAGAAATTATGAATTTTAAGTAAATTTTTCTAGGTATTCTAGTTTGTTTGGGCTTTAAACTTTCTGATATAGATACCAATGATAATAAGGACACCTCTCTCAAAATTATGTTGCATGATACACGACAGCTTTGTTATTTTTGCTGTTTTTCGACAGCTTCCCTCCTACAAATTGAAAGATAAAGAGGTAAAGAAGTGTATATAACAACTTTCTGAGTGCCAGGTCTTGTGCCAAACATGCTGCATTCATTACTGTATTTATACTCAGAACAAACCTAGGGGGTAGGTGTTCATATACTCTTATTTTTTTTAACAATACCGTGACTATTTTTTCTACACTGTACCTTTCATCCCTATGACTTATTCATCCCATAACCAGAAGCTTGTACCTCCCACTCTCTTTCACCCATTTGTCCATCTTCTCTCTCATCCTCTTCTCCTTGGCAACCATCAGCTTGTTCTCTCTGCTTCTTTTTTTTTTAAGTTTATTTTATTTATTTTGGGAGGGACAGAAGCAGTTTGAGAGCAGAGAGAAAAGGAGAGAGAAAATTCCAAGCAGCCTCCACTACCTGCACAGAGCCCAATGTGGGCCTTGAACTCATGAAACCACAGGATTGTGACCTGAGCCGAAACCAAGAGTCAGACACTCAACCAACCGAGCCACCAGGTGCCCCTGTTCTCTATACTTCTGATCTGTTCCTGTTTTTTATTTATTGGTTGCTTGCTCTTTCTTTCTTTCTTTCTTTCTTTCTTTCTTTCTTTCTTTCTTTCTTTCTTTCTCTCTCTCTCTCTCTCTCTCTCCCTCTCTCTCTTCCTTCCTTCCTTCCTTCCTTCCTTCCTTCCTTCCTTCCTTCCTTCCTTCCTTCCTTCCTTCCTTCCTTTCTTTCTTTCTTTCTTTCTTTCTTTCTTTCTTTCTTTCTTTCTTTCTTTCTCTTTCTTTCTTTCTTTCTTTCCTGATTGCACATGTAGCTGAAATCATTGTATTTGTCTTTCTCTGTCTGACTTATTTCACTTAGCATAATACCTTCTAGGTCTTGGCACAAATGGCAGTATTTCATGCTTTTATGGCAGAATAATATTCCATTGCATATATATATATACCACGTCTTTATCAATTCATCTATTGATGGACACTCTTACTGTAAATGAAGTAGCTGATGCTTGCAAATTGTAAAGTTGCCTACTAAGTGTCAGGGCTAGGATTAGAACCAGGTCATCAGACTCCAGCATCCATGATCTGAACTAATTCAGTACACTTGCCCATTTTCATTTGTAGAAACTGCTACATTAGGTTCATACATACTCTAGATTTGTGCATTGTTTCAGATGACAGTTTTCTATGGTTTAATTGCTGGGTCCTATTGACCATATAGGTAGGTCATATTTTCAAAACATGTTGCTAAATATATTTTTAAAAATACTGTAAGTAACTATAGAAACATTTTTAATTCTTATGGTACATTTGATTTCAACCTAATTGACAAACACATTGTAAAAGAAATATACACAAGTCTATGAGCCTCTAAAAATGATACACTCTGAGTCTGGAGGATACGTGACATACTACAACAACGACTTGGTAAAGAAGTCTTACTGGAAATTGAAATGTGGTTATTTTTCTAAATGATTAGTTATTTTTATAAATCTGAATTATGCAGATAGATATCGATGCCAGGCAGAAATAAGCAAACACCATACAAAAAAATGAAACTATCTTTTCTATCAATAATACTTTACCAATTTCATACAGAGCTCCCAGCATATAGCAATAAAAAGTTTTGAGAATTCCTTGTATCGTTTTACAACCCAGGACACTCTAAAATATAGGGCTATAACATTTTATAACCTTTCTTATTGTAACACCATGTTATTTCTCTCATAATATTGTTGGTAGCAAAATTTGAAAGAGAAAATTTTACAGGCACTTTCAATGCAATTGTAGATTAACACTTTCATTATTAAGTTCCTCACTGTTTACTTATTTGTAGGTTTCATTAATTGAAGAGTTTAGTGATTTGCCATCTAGTTTGCCATTATCAATACTAATGCTGCAATTTTTCACAAAATATCTAAAACAAAAACCCAAAATAAGAGTATCTTGTGGTGTAAGGAAATGGGGGGTTGGATTTGGGATTACTAACAGACAGTTTAACATGTAAATTACATGAATGGGTCAACATATATTGAGCTTTGCCCTGAGAATCATGAATTATTTATGTGGACTCATTCCCCTATACTTGCAAGCTTCTCTGTCTTAAAAAAATTTTTCCTAAGAAAAAGGATCATTCTTACGTAGTTTATCAAATTGTTTTCATAATCATGAGTATTATGTTATTTATAAATAACACTTGTCAAAGTACTTCATCTATTTATTCATGTAAGACATATTTACTGTACTATCCAATGTGCCACGCACTGTGCTAGATACCTTACATATAAGGATAAGCAGAGTCAAACCATGCCTGCCTCATTATACTGAGAGCCTATGGACATATCCAGATGAGTAAATAGGAAATAATAACATAAAGCAATGGGCACTACTGGTGGCAAATACCATGAGAGGACATGTAAGGGTGAAGTGCTTCAGTATTTGCCATGTGTGCTTGGATGTGTATGAGAGTGATATTCAAGGAGGGCTACTCCTATAAGCTGAGCTATTAAGAATCCACCTGTTCAGGCAGACAAATGCTGGAGGAGGAGGAAAAGGAGAAGAATACTTGGCTCAGAGAATGATTCACACAGAGGCTGAGCATTATGAGACTGAAGATATTCAGAACAGTATGAGTGATTGGATTAAGTAGTGCAGAGTGTAGGATGAGGAGTGGTTGACAGCTGCTGAGAAGGGATAGATGTGAAAGAGCCATGCAAAGAAGGGTTCTGTAACCCTTGCTAAGTAAGGTGAACACTGGGGTAATAGAGATCCATCAGTGTAAATACATGCAAGATACAATGGTGATATTTGTGTTTTAGAAAAATTTCCTTGACAGGAAATGATGACAGTAAAGAGGAAAGCACAGAAGTGAGAACCAGTTGCAGCAGTTGAGTTCCAAGCAAAGTGATTTGAACTAAGGTTATGGCAATAGGTTGGAAGATTACTTCCCCCTATAGTACACACATGTGCACGTATCCCAAGTTTATTGTCAACTATATATTTGTATTATTGTTTATCCTCTATTAAATCATGAGGTCCCAGGGGCCATGAGCTCTGCTTTCTGCCAGCCTTGTAAAGTCTTGTTAGCTCAAGTACTTGAAGATAGAGAACAAAGAAACAAATAAATAAATACAATGAAGATAGAGTCACATTTGTTTTTCTATATATGTTATTCTGCTAGTTGTAGAATTCTCCTGAGATGTCTATCAATAACAACTACTTAAACTACTTGGGATTAAAGATAGGATACCATGTATTTTAAAAAAATCACTCCATGGGTATTCAGAAACAGAGCTCTTTGTTTAAGAAAGCTACTTTAGAGTATCTGGTACAAAGTTATGGTGAATATAGTGCTAATAAACTTGACTGAGTTCGAAGAGAGTTGTTTTTTTTAAAAAAAATTTGAGTATTGTAAGGAAAGAAAAGAAAGATGAAAAAATAGAATACCTCCTTGGTCATTCATCATATTGGTTATTAAAAATCATCTAAGGCCATGTCTCCCTTCAAACTTTTGTTATATATGTAATCTTCTTCATTCTCTTTTATGACAATGTGTCAGTTACCAATCCACAACCAAAAACAATGTACTAATGCTTTGTAACATGAACTGATTTTCCTCTGGGAACTCAACTTAGTTTCAAATGTGTAATAATTTTCCCACTTCAGAAGGCAAGCTATTAACTAAATTATCAGAACCTTGAGAGCTGACAAAATTGGAGATCACCATGAATCAAGTGTGTTTCCAATCTAGGCTTGTAGGGAAACTGATTTGTCGCTCTAATTTTCTGAGTTTTATCTAGAACTTCATAAGAGTAGACAAAAAACACAATAAATCAGAAGAATCCAACACAACTAAAATGGTAGTAAGGAGTAATTTTTAATACACATCGTAGTTTTCTGTTTAATTAAATTATCATAAGTAAAAATAGTTAATAAAACTCAAAATGGAGAAATAGCAGTAATTCCTTGGGAAGTTATTTTACTTTCTTTTGATGATGACAACAGGTTCATTACATATTGGAAGCCAAGTTGACCCTGTCAGTAGATAAACTGGTGTCTCATAGTGAACAATTGGTTTTGAAATATTGTTTGATGTGTATTAATTCCTTTTACTTCACTTGAATATTTCTATGTGACATAGCATAAGGTTTGTCATTGGGCCGTCATTTTTTGGTATACCTCCATGTTATTTCTAGTCTCTACAATTTGCTTAGACATTACTACCTTTGAAGATAGATTTCCAGACAACAGATTCTTTGAAATCATCCCATTTCCACTTTGTTTCTGTCCTAGTGCCCCAGACATGCCCTGCTAAATTCTCCTATTCTCTGAAGGTGGGAATGCCAGAACACTTCACTTACTCCTGACAGTGAAGGACTGTAAAGGGAATGCAGCTCTAAAAGCATTGGCATGAAGTCAGAGATACCCATGGCATCAGATGATGGAGGAGGACAAGAAGGAAGTTCTAGCCCATACAATTGTCTCTAATACTTTAGTCTTTGAAATCTGTGTGCTTTTCTTCCTCCTTCATATGTTTCAAAGACTAAACTATTTAATGCAAGCAGTTAGTATATCACTTGATCATACTAGCATTTTATATACATTAGTTGGTAACTTCACAGCACAGCTCAAGGAGGGATTAGTTATGTACAATGAGAAAAATAACAGAAAATGCTAGGAACCACACTGAATCATTTTTGAGCACATGTCCAACTCAAGCAGTGTACAGGTCTGGGCTTCTACGTGGAGGCAGTCTACGACTGTACATGTACCAGGTACACTGAACCATGAATCACCAGTGACTATTATAAGATATGTAGCTACATAAAAACACATCCTATTCTGTTTTTCCTCAAGGGATGCTGTGAAATTCTTCTTTCTTATATAAAGCAAAGACAGGGTGTTAGATTATTTAGAACTAGCAAGATGGATTGGAGATTCTCCTCACATGTCAGTGCATTACCATGTATCTAAGACAAAGAAACTCAACAACAAAATGGATAACTTACCTCAAAGACACTCATGCTTTCAGTTTGTAAACCTTTCACAGGCATTATTAGAGACAGCTTCCTATGGTTAAAAATTTTTTAATCTATAATTGAGTACAAAACTATGAAAATATACATCCCAAACCTTGAAATATTGAGCCTAATACCAAATGGATAGTACTTTACATTAGTTGTTGAAAAGGAAATGACATGCATCATTTCCTGTATACAGATAGTTTCAATAGAAATATAGTTTCAAAACTTGAGCTCTTTATATTGAACCAAATCAACAACCATAACCTCATCAACTGTATTAGACCAGAACTCCTTAAAAAAGACACAATATAAGTGATATTAAATATCCAATTTGTATTTAGATGAAACAATACATAAAATATTTACTCAAAAAGTCCATGTATAACTGTGAAAAACTCTCAAGTGGTAAACAGAGGAACTTTTTCCATGAATAAGAAAATATAGCTGGGAAGAAAGGAAAAGCTAGAAAGAAGATAAAAATATTTAATTAATTATACAATGATGGAGTTATGACTCAGTAGAATTATACTTTTTTAAAATTTTCATTTAGGGTTTTGATTTAATTTTTATCACTAGTTATGAGGAAGTAAATTAGTATAAAGTATTTGTCATGCTATGCCACCATCTAGATAGATCATGCAAGGATGTCAGAATTTACCTGATAACACAGGACCAGAGAACAATGGATGGTTAGAAAGAAGGAGAGTTTTAAAGGTGAAGCAACATGAAATGAGTGATGTGGGGAGGTGGGAGAAGATGGAGACTGTATCATGTAGTAGCTGACCCAGAGTAGCCATTCAGTAGATGAAATATAGTGAGGAAGGGAGGATGAAAATCTTACAGAAGGGAAGGAAATAGGTGATACTTCATTTAAATCTTGGAGTGGAAAGAATGCAATATTCTGGCAATTTCTCCTCATTCTCCTAACTTTTTTTAAGGCAAGGATTTTCTTCCAAACATCCCCAAATATGCACATTCCTTCCCTCTGCATCCCTGGCATCTAATACTATCTTAATCTTTTGTTTACTCTTTTTCTTCTTCAAGTCTCTGTGCTTTTCCAGTGTTGGTCCAGGTAGCTTAGTATTTTGGAATGAGTCAAAGTCTGTGTTGCTATTATAGTGGTGAAAAATATGTGTCAGCCCCTTTCTCTAGAAGTCTTAAGCTAGTTGTGGACATTGGCCACCTCAGTAACATTCTCTGTCCCTAAACAATAACATCAAGGCTCTTATCCAATTAGTTGCAGAGAACAAAATTGTCCTACAAAGACAATGAGCAGGCTAAAACAGACTACACCAGAAGAGGAAAAATATCTTTTGAAAAGGAAGGGAAGTTTTTCATCTGTCTAATAAATCAAAAAGGCATAAAACATAGTGTATTTATTTTGCAAGCAGAGGTCAAAAGCCCACTATTTTTCAAGGGAAAACATATCCTTTCATTTCAATTAACCTTATAAAGCAGTCAATAAATATTTTTGAAAAATATTTCTGGCAGCTGTAAAGCCAGGCATTTTTTAAAGGAAGCTTTTTATTAAGATAAACAGAGACCTGTGTTGAGGTTAGTGCTGCTGCAAGTTTCCAAGTCAAGAATCTGAAAGATGAGGTTCTTGAAAAAGTACCTGGAAGGCTGACTTGAAAACCCTGCAACAAGACATTGCACAAGTGTCCAGGAAAGCCCCACCTTTGTGTTTTTCTCCTTTACTACTCACAAAGAATATTTCACTTCAGATACTCTGATCACTCAATATCTTAGGGGTTTTCCCCACACTAAGAAATTCTCTGTGACACCAGCTCTGACACTGTCTACCTGAAGTTAATATCAGATCCCACAGGTTAAGGACTCAGTTCTGTCATACTGCTCCAACTTCAGATACTGATCGCAAGTCCCAGATTGTCCCCTGTACTTTCAACAAGCTGGATGGCTGTATATTAGGGTTCCCAAAGTCCTTTTCCTGGTTTAAATTTACTAAAATGACTCAAAGAATTCAGGAAAATTCTTGCTTATGTTTATTGGTTTATCAGAGGGTATAAAAAGAGATACAAATGAACAGCCATATGAAGAGATACATGGGTCAAAGTATGTGGGAAGTAGCTTCCATGTCCTCCCTGTGAGCACTATCACATGTTTACCACCCAGAAGCTCTCTGAATCCTGTACTTTTGGGAATTTAATGGAGTCTTCATCATGTAGACATGATCTATAATTAACTCAATCTCTAGTATCTCTCTCTTTCCTGGACCAGGTGAGTTGGGGTGGAAGGTTTCAGGTTCTTATCACAGCTTGGCCTTTCTGGAGACTAACCCCTGTTATGAAACTGTGCAGGAGCCCAACAAGAGTTATATCATTAATCGCAAAGACACTCTTGTCACCTGGGAAATTCCAAGAAATTAGGAGCTCTGTGTCAGGAGCCAGAGTCAAAAACCAAATATTAGAACCGAAGATGCTCCTACCATTCCTATCGCTTAGTAAATTACAAAGATTTTAGGATCTCTGTGCCAGAAACTGGGAGCAGTTTTATCTGTCTGTCTGTCTATCCATCTGTCTATCTATCTATCTATCTATCCATCTGTCTATCTATCTATCTATCTGGATACTCCTATATGATTCATATATATGTATTACTTCACAAGAAATGTCTAGAAAATTTCAAAGAGCAAGGCCACTCTCCTGAAGCAATGACTAAGTTCTTTTTTTCCCTTTTGAGATACTCAAGGTAAAATTTTTATGTTTTATAGCATTCTGTGAATAATGTATGTCTAGCCTTTAACTTATCTCCAGGCAAAATTGTTATAGAATATTGTGATTCTACAACTAACAATGTGGAAAACTGACACAATATTAATTTGGAGCTAATCTAATTGAAGATATAAGTATCACAATACTCCTACAGGGAAGGGTTTTCTGTAACAAGATGTTATGATGCCAACGTTATCATTATTTGAAAATGTTTCAAATTTCTTTGGTACAGTAAAAAAAAAAATAAATTGACAAACTTGGTACATAAACAGGAAAGAAATGAAAATCTCAAAAATTAAATTTTTTATATTTTAAAAAGAGCACCACAAAAATCAGAAATAGTATTGTCACCTTATTCTTAATAAAAATTCTAAACTCTTGAAGAAAGCATGTGACGTTCTTTTGCACAAGTGAACACACTTATTCTAGTCTTCAGTGAATGTATGTTTCAGCACCATGTATGTGACCCCTATTTCTAGAATATTTAAAACATGATTTCATAATTAAGATACCATCATAGAAGAATTATTTCACTTGAATAAGTTTTGATTCCTGCAATAAATTCAGAAAAAAGAAAGATCGAGACTAATTGATCTGCACTAATGCCACCATTATGTACTGAAAATGTAAACAAAGTTTAGTATTAAAGATTTAAGATTTAAAACATATTATTGAAATTACTTATAAGAATTTATTTAAGGGAAAAAAACTGGAATTAACCCAGGTCCTTAAACAAATATCAGCTGTTTCATAATTAAAATAAGTTCTTATCATTTCTATAGATAAGACTAGTGAAGGTTATTTCCTGAATTCATTTAAAAATATATTGAAATAAAAGGTTCAGTAGAGATTGCAGATGGGAGATGTTGAAAGCCAGACTGCTGGTCTGTTTGAAACTAATTTGTGTTGCTGTAAATACTATATATATATATATATCGTATTTTGCTGATGGATAAATATATATGTCACATATATATAACATGAGTTTTTGAATAGTAGAATATTTTCCCTTAAAATCATATAATTTCCCCATAATACCTTAGGTTTAATGGAGTATGGTAACTTACCCTTTTTTACTGACTCTAGTTGAGACAGAAAGAAAGAGGCAGAATGACAGTAACAGAACAAACTGAGGGCAGATGGGGTGGAGAGGAGGGAGAGGGGGTGATGGGCATGGAGGAGGGCCCTTGTGGGGATGAGCACTGGGTGTTATATGGAAACCAACTTGACAATAAACTATTATAAAAAAAAAAGAAAGAAAAGACAGATGGGACAGAAAGGGATAAAGGAAAGGAGAGAGGGAGGGAGGAAAGGAGAAAGAGCTTCTCTGAATTTGCCAAGGCCTATTACTTCTGGATACCCAGATGTTCAGTGGTTTGCATTGTCCAAGTTTCTGACTGGGTTGGGGGTGGGGAGGGCAGAGAACAGGATGTTGTGATGACATATCATCTAGGTAGAATATAAGTCCCTACTTGGGATACTTACAACAAATTAATCTCTCACTGCAACAGAGAATAGTGCTGTTAAAGAGGAATAATTCAGAAAGGCTTTACAAGGAGTCTTCTCCAAATAGAACAAAGACTGCCCTGAACATGTACAGGATAGGTTTCATTATCAGTGATGAAATACATGATGCATTAAGGAGGCAAATATGCAATTAGATGAAAACATCACAACTACATTCAATCCAAGCTTCCATGCAATTGACAATGGGCAATGCAACAGACATGGCCTGGGATTTCTTAGGCACTGATCTGACATGAAATGCTACATAATGCATCCATGTATTCACCGTTTTATTCATTTAATAAAGACTTCTACAAGAATAACCTATGCCAGGCACACAGATACAGGACATAGGTATTCAAATATAAAAATGGTGGCGTGTATCCTGCCCTTAGGGATATGAGCTCACAAACTACTGGGGGATAGGGGAAGACAAGCTCTGTATATGAATGGCTATAATACAATGAACCACATAGTAAGTGTATGGCAGAATTACAGATCAAGTGCTGTGTGGCTTCACCTGAGAAAAAGGTCAATTATAGCTGGGAGATAGGAGGCCTCTGATAGAAGGTACTTCTCTGCTTTGAAGAGTGAGTCCTTAGCATTCCTCAGGCAGGGTGTTCCACATCAATACGAGGTAATTGGCACAGGAATCTACAGAATGAGTGTGCATCCAAATACAGTTTGAAAGGTAGAATGAGCTTGGGCATGTCTGTTGACTCAGCAATTCTGTTTCAATAACTAGCCTGAGAAGCACTAATCCACATGCATAAGATGGCAGGTGTAAGGATGTAGCAGATTTTTAAGAAATGATGTTAAATGAGAAATATACATAGAGCTCAGATAAAATAGTATATCATTAGCGCAAAGTAAAAAATAGTCACATGTACAAATGATACTTAATATAGGTGCTTACATATGATCATGCACACATGTATGTTTCTGGAAACAAATCAAATGAATAGCTTTGGTTTCCTCTGGGCATTAGAATAGAGGTAGTAGATAGAGGTAGTAGCATGTTATTTTTTTTTTTTTTTTGAGAGAGAGATAGAGACAGCATGAGCAGGGGAGGATCAGAGAGAGATGGAGGCACAGAATCTGAAACGGGCTCCAGGCTCTGAGCTAGCTGTCAGCACAGAGCCTGATGCGGGGCTCGAACCCACGAACCGTGAGATCATGACCTGAGCCAAAGTCGGATGCTCAACCGACTGAGCCACCCAGGCGCCCCAGTAGCATGTTATTTTTAATGAGGAAAATGGAACTGTGCAATTCTTGTGTAATCAAAACTACTTAAAAGTACTAGATATTAAAGAATGCATTTAGATAAAGCGGAGGCACTCTCACATTTTTTCCAGTCCTCTGAATGACCGTGGTTTGGCATTTGTTTGTTTTGTTTTGTTTTACTGTTTATTTAACTTTGAATAAATACCTTTACTTCCTCTTTAGTATTTTTCCTAGTAATAACAAAAGTTTCTTATAAGAATGTTATACAAAGTACATCACACACATCAAAAGATGAGTAGTACCTAGAGAATAAAATAGTGGTTGATTATTGTTAATTTTTCCCTTCCTTTTTTTAGGAACAAAATCCCTTTAGAATGTGGTGGCTAAATTTTTCTGTGTCACTTTACAATGTATTAAAAGGATTTCCAATAATAGCGAAAACTGTTGGGAGAGGAGAGAGGTGAACAGAAATGTAATTACCATACTGGATTCTGGCCAAGATACCAGAATCATTTCTCTGTCACAAAGTGCTAAGAATCTATTCAGGTGTGTGAGGTCAGAACCTCCGTTTTGCATCTCATTGGGGATCATGACCTCTGTCATCATAGGAGGACTTAACAATGTGTTCTGAGGCTGGCTGTTGGGGTCTCAGCAGAATGGGAGGTGCCACTTACTTCATTCCCCACCTCTTTCCACTGTCTTAACAATTCCCCTTTCCCCCTGAAGGATAACCTGTAAAGCAGAGACTGCTAAAGTCTGCATCCATGGGAAGGGCAGCCTGATGCTGCTGAACAAGAGATTTTAAGTGCCAGTTGTGAAGGAAGCAGCAAGGAAATGGGAAGCTGTGAAGGTCATAGCAGCAGAGGGACAGAGATACAGGAGAGAATCGCTCCGCAAAGGCGATGGGATTTGTTTCAAAGGGCATATCTGATTGCTTCATTACTTTCACTAATATTTAGAGAATTTCAGCACTTCTATTTGAGATGGAGAAAAAACTGGCTTAGCCTTGAATTTTTGTTTCAACGTGTAAAATATTTAGAGCCCCCTTGTATATTCTTCTAAATAATGTAATTTGCTCTTATTAGATATGTTTGCTTTACTTCAACCTTTGGTCCCTAAACTTCATTTTGTCTTTTGAATTATTAGATTTCACGGGGGAAAAAAAACTGCTATCTTATACACTTGTCTGACTGTAGCACTTTCCTATACTTGAAATACTCCTCACTAGTCAAAAAGCATCCTAGAAAGGCATGTTTGTACAGCCAGAAACCTTAGCTTTCTGATTTCCTAGAGTTATACATAAAGATATTAGTACTAACGCAAGTCTTTATGGTGCCCAGCGGGCTGGCATTGTCCAAACCCTACCAGCCCCCATGAAGGATACCTCATTTGGTTCTTCACGCTGGCGCATTGCTTCTCTGTGTGCTATTATAAAAAAGCTGACTGCCAGAACAGGGAGCCTTTTGTGGCATAAACACCAGAGGAATATTTAGACCAGAGCATTTGCTGATCCATATGTTTTTACTATGGTTGTTATTTTCATTTTCACAAAAGTAGAGATCTGCTCTGTAAAGTATGATCTTGAAATTATTTCCGCCTCATTCACAGGTTTAGTTGTGAACATAACACAGAAATACTGAAAAAAAATCCTTTGATTAATTTGATTTGTTATATGTGAGCTTGCATTTATATTACCTGCTAATTAGAGCTTAGGGGGCATTGTAACGTGTATAACTGTTTATCTGGCTTTTAGTTTCACAGGGTGAGTGTGGGGGATCAGGGGGTAGAGCCGATACTTTCAGCTGGCTGTATGGTGAAAAAAGCACAATACTAGAGAGACAAAGGATTTCATTTATAGGGCTCTGATGACAGAAGGAAGAGCCACAAAGGAAAGGAAAGTGAAATCAGCCCACAGATGAAGAAGAAAATAATGAGGTTGAAACTGCAGTGGGACAATGAAGAAAATTATGCCTCCCCCAGGTATTGCTTATATGTTGGAATACGTATTTAAATAATTGAAATTCCACATTTCACTTAAGTAGGAAAAAGGTAAAACATACACCTCTCTCCACAGCCCTAATGAAAAACCATAATTAAAGGGACACCAAATATCTATATTCCATATATGTATATAAACACTCCAATTGAGATGGAGGTTAAACTAAAGCAATGGCAATCTAGCAGGGCTTTTGTCGTGGATGCCTGGAATGTGGAAACAGTGTTTTGATTCATGGAAAATACTCAAAAATTACCTGCTCTGCCTCTCACTCGCCTGATACTGAAGACTAGATCAAATAATTTTTGAGGCTCCACATCTCTGTAATTTTGAAATGAATACTTATAACCAGTCATTATTACCCCATAGGTTCCACTAATAAGTTATTGGACAATATGAGTATCACTAGGGTTTTTCTTGGCATCCCCTACCCACAAAGCAAAATCAGTGCATTTTGTAATTAAGTGATATATCTTGTTAGTTAAAAATCACAAAATGATCATAGGTCATTGCTTCATGTAAACTGCAAAAAAGCATGTTTGTTATTCTGTCTTCTAACAAGATATGACATTTTAATCTCTTTAATTGGAAACATCTCTGGTTACACAGCTATGAAGGACACCATAAATCTCTGTCTACATTGGGAAAATAGTTAAATATTTCCTGATGTAGTATGTGTACTAAAATGTTAGTTCACATTATTCTGATTAGAATAAGAAGTCTTGGGGGCGCCTGGGTGGCTTAGTCGGTTAAGCGTCCGACTTTCGCTTAGGTCATGATCTCGCGGTTCGTGAGTTCGAGCCCCGCGTGGGGCTCTGTGCTGACTGTCGGCTCAGAGCCTGGAGCCTGTTTCAGTCTGTGACTCCCTCTCTCTCTGACCCTCCCCTGCTCGCGCTGTCTCTCTCTCTCCTAGAAATAAATAAAACATTTAAAAAATAATAAAAGAATAAGAAGTCTTGATTTGTAGGACATGTCTTTGGGTTAGCAAAAATAGAGACACATTAAAGCCTAATTTGATAAAAGAATCCTGAAAGCATTGTTTATATATATTAGTTTTTGCAAATAGTGAAAGTAAACTGAGTTTAGCTTCCAGGTTAGAAATTGTCCATAATGAGATTGAATTGGTTACACTTGATAGTGAAATCTTATTGCAACTAAATTAAAATTATATTGTTATAAGATATACCTTAAGGATTTTTAAGGTGCTTATTTGCTATTATCTCTGAATTCTAAAATAAGTAGTGAAAATATTGGTATTCCAGGGCCACCTGGGTGGCTCAGTCGGTTAAGAGTTCAATTTCGGCTCAGGTCATGATCTCACGGTTCATGGGTTTGAGCCCCATGTCGGGCTCTGTGCTGACAGCTAGCTCAGAGCCTGGAACTTGCTTCAGATTCTGTGTCTCCCTCTCTCTCTGATCCTCCCCTGCTCACTCTGTCTTTCTCTCTCAGAAATAAATTTTTACAGAATTATGGAATAGATAATCTTTCCATAATGAAATTAAAAATGGATTTCTACCCCTAAGAGGACTGTAATTCACAAATGTCTATGTTTTATCGTTAAGGATTAATAATTATAAATACATCAACATTCCTTTGGTTACTTAAACATTTGTTTCATGGGAAAATATTTATGTAGAGTTTTAAAAAATATCATTGAAAGAGATAAATTTCCTCATGACGTATTTTCTGTAGTCATACTTCTCACTTTCTGAGGATATCTGTCAGTTAGTAGTTTTAAAGACAGAGATCATTCAAGTCACTGGTGAAATTCTGGCCAACATACTCATCCAAATAAGATAATAAGTTTAGTTTTCCAGTAGAAAACTTTTGGCAAATAAACATATTTATCAGGCTTTCCAATCTCACAGGAAAAACAACTACTGTATTGTGCAAATAAACACCCCTCCAACTGGCCCATATCTCTTTGTCATTTAGAAATAAAAGCTTTTTGTGTTGCTATCAAAAAAAAAAAAAGAAATTTTTAAAAAAGAAACATAAAAAAAGAAAATATTGGTATTCCAGTATGAGCTAGACATGATTGTATTCTCATTTATTGTGAAGACCATGGAGAATAACTTTATAACTTTTTCATTAAAATAACCATATTATTGGAATTGTTTATTGGGTCAGTTTATTGATGGGCATTTCAAGATGATCGAAGAACAGCCGAATAACATGTGAAAGGGGAATAGAAACTCTTTCTACTGTTATGTTCTTTAGTTTGGCTTCCAGTTGCCAAGCTTTTTCCAGGGATTCGTTTATGCTTTGGTCAGCGTCTGTTGACATGTTGGTCATTGTTAGTAACCATCAAAACTAATTATTCAAACTAATGAGGAATG
Organism: Hyaena hyaena; assembly: GCF_003009895.1. NCBI lineage: Eukaryota > Metazoa > Chordata > Mammalia > Carnivora > Hyaenidae > Hyaena > Hyaena hyaena. The sequence continues at coordinate 813,082 of NW_024081136.1, forward strand.
TTTGTACTCACTCTTAAATACTAGGCTCATTAGACACAGTTAAAGTTTGAAGTAATGTACTCAAAATATAACCAAATGTCTTATGATTATGGCTATGACACTGTAACTTGTAACACACTAGCCCTCTCACCACAAACCATAAAACAGGGCAAAATATATTAAGGAACACTTTTCAGACCTCAGAGGAGAGACAGTGCAGTAATGTGCTTCTTGACAGAAGAGAAACACCTAAGGTGACCCCTACAGTTATTCCAGATTTCTGCCTTTTGGTACTTTCCAAACAATAGAAGGAAATGGCATCTGAGCAAAGCATGGCAATCTTGCTGAGGTGAGGAAGGAGAAATCTGTGTTCAGCTTACTACAGTGGCTAGTTATTGAAGTATAGAATTTTGGAAAGGAAGAATCTAGTTAAGGCTTTCAACAAACCCTAAGCTACACATATACAAGATGAAATGGCATAAGGTCTAGTTACTGGGAAGCTGAACATTAAACACATGCTCCATGGGCCAAAAAATACAAGGAGCTGTGGGAATTCCAGCCTGACAGAGTAGAGAGACAATGTTGAATTTATCAGGTTTTCAACTGAGATTCTAAAAAGGTCATACCTCAAAAGGAAAACTATCTGAGCCATTTAGTAAAGCCTAATCTAGACATAATCTAACAAAGCTTAAAATCAACTCTAATTAGTACCACATTAATCTGTCAGTAAATTAATTGCCTCCTAGAATAAAACGTGTTACTCTTTAAAGGAAGAGAACAAAATCCAGACTTTTAACATTGTAGCATTCAAAATATTTTTAAGTTAAAAAGTGCTAGGCATAAAAAAGAAATAGAAAGTTATTGTTTATAATTAGAAAAAAACAATTTTTAGAACAATGAGTAAGCTTCTAAGCTATAACACAAGAGGCATAAACATCAATATTTAATATATATATGTGAAAGATAAATACACTCGTTGAAAAATAAAGGAGATTCAAAGAATTAGTGAAAATGATAAAAATAGAAATTCTTAAAGCATAAAATATCTAAAACAAGAAATGGATGAACCAATAACAGGTTGAAAACTGTTAGGGTAAAGATCAGTGAACTTGAAGACACAATATGAAAAATTATCTAAAGAGGAATTTAGGGAGAGGAAAAAACCTGGCAAAAATTTTAGCAAAGATTTTGTCATTTGTGGGAAAATACCAAAAAGTCTAATGTCACAGTAACTTGAGTATCAGAAATAGAGAACTAAGAGTAGAAAAAATGGAGAAACAATGCTAAAAATTGTCAACATGTGATAAAGAATATTAACTTACAAATAAAGAAGGCTCAGTGAATCACAACAAAAATAGAGAACCAAACCTGGGATATCTCAAAGTGCTGAAAAGTAAAATGAAAAAAATCCTAAAAACTGGAGTCTGAGGGAATTACATGCCTGAGAACAACAATAAGGAGCATCAATACCTATATAACTATTTCAGAATATAAAATAGGAAGGAACACTTCCTAACTCTTTTAATGCGACCAACATTATTGTTAAAATCAGAAAAAAACATGTAACAAGAAGAAAAATGGTTCAGACTAAAATCTTGTATGAATATTTTCAGTTTCCAAAATTATTTAATTTTACCATTTAAGATCTGTGCATATCACTGTAGATAAATTTAAACCTCAGATTTAAAAAAATCACATCAAAGAAAAGAATTCAGGAAATAATTTATTCATTTTTTTTCATTACTTCTTTAGAGAGCATGAAGTCATCGCAGAAATCTACATACTTTCAGTATAAAAGGAAAAATGGCAACGGGAGTATAGTTGACTATTTTATTAACATGATCAGTGACACAAAAGAATATAGCCTTTATATATAACAAGATATTATCAATGAGTAAAGGGAAGTATTATTGACTCCTTTTTACCATCTATTATGCATTACTTTCTAAATTAGTTTGTTAAGGAAATTAAGATTGGAGTAGAGTATATTTCAGTTTCTTACCCATTTAGTTTAATTGAAAAATGGGATTTACTGCAATAAATTCCCATTGCCCATAAGTAATTGAATAACCATCCCACAGTCTCTGGAGATTTCCTGACAATAGCATACAATCCAAGACATGGAACTTATAGGATAAATTCAATTAGATTATAGTCTTTTGAGCTTTCCTCAAAATTTATATCCTTTTCACACTTTCAAAGTTTCATTAGACATTTCAATGCTTAAGCTTTGAATGCTTTATTATTATTATTATTATAAATTCTTCATGAAAAGGAAATAAAGACTCATTTCAAAAACAATTTGTGATTATAAATCACTTTTTCTCCTCTCAGTAGCTCTGGTGCTGTACTATTTCATTAAACATGATGGCTCTAATATAGTACTGGAAGACAGAAATGGCAGTCTTCTATGATTATAGAAGGAGGTCATACAGAAGTAGAGAAGACCTCACATTTTTCCATTTTGCAACCAAGCCACACATTTTTATAATGTCATTTCTTTAGGGGAATTGTTCTTATTACTGGAGATCTACTTATTTTGTTCAAGGCATGAAAAGGTTTCCCAATATTAAGTACAGTCTCAAGAGAAGAATCATGATGTGAGTACTTTAATGTAATCTCACTGACACCATAAAGTACTGAAAACATAGCATTTTTCCTTTTGAAAATTAAGAGCTGCAATTCAGCAGTTCTTTCTCAGATGAGGGGAGTTTATATAAGGCATCTCCAGAATAGAAACTAAACAGAGAAGGATGGCTGTGAGGTGATACAGTTAAAATGACTTGGTATAAGCCGAAAAGGTGTGTGTGTGTGTGTGTGTGTGTGTGTGTGTGTGTGTGCATGTGTGTGCATATGCACACATGTGTGGTTGCATGTATATGAAATTCTCATCCCAATAGCATAAATTTACCTCAGTACCTCAGTATACCCGTACAAATACCCAGGAGCTATTTTTATGTGTGCATAACTGTTCTGGGTAACGTATATTAAATAAGAGAATGGAAATAGTAAAGAAGTACTTTGTAAAGAGTTAGCCCCAGGCATTATAGTAGTATAAATAATGGACATCCTATGCAGATAATTCTATTTTATTCAAAATGACCTCATGGTCTTGAGAGACCCTTCTCCTTTTCTTCTTAACTGCTATATATATATTTTTAAGAGTTCGGTGTCAATTTTTCTGTGAAGCTTATCTGGTAACTCCTCAACTCCCAAAGGAGAAAGAAAATTCTCTGCTCTACCAGATCACTTAATAGCATACATTACCCTTGAGGATACCTCATTTAGAGGTTTGTTTGCATACCTGTCTTTGTATGGACTTAGAACAGCCGTTGTGCAAGATCCACCCTTTTAATCTCACCCCTAGAGTACTTAGAAGAGTGTTAGACACAAAATCGATCTTTAGAAACTTAAATGAATATGAATCCAGAAAATAATGACTTAATTTTCCAGCAACCTAGCTGCATGTTTTAAAATTGTATTTTTAGAATAGGATTATTCAGATAGACCTACATACAACAAAATTCATACTTTTAAAATGCACAATTAAATGGGTTTTAGTATATTGAAAGAATTGTGCTACAATACTACCTATTTTTTAAAAACTGTCATCTCTCATAAAAGAAACGCCATATCCATTAACTCCATATTCCTGTTGCCTCTCCCCATTCCACTACTAACCATTCATAAACATTCTATTTCTGTGGATTTGCCAATTCTGGATATTTAATGTAGGTGGAATATAAGTGGAATCATACAATATATAGTATATAGTGATTAATTTCTTTCACTGAGTATAACGTTTGCAAGGTTCATCCATGTGGTAGCATATCAGTACTTTATTATATTTTATTGCCAATATTCCATTACTTGGCATTCCACTTTTTGATTACTATAAATAATACTGCCATAAACATCCATGTACAAGTTTTTATGCGAATATGTGTTTTCATTTCTCTTATGTGTGTGTGTATACATATACATGTGTATGTACATATGTATATGAAGGCAGTTGCAAGGTGGTTTGGTAACTCTAGCTTTTTGAGGAACTGCCAAAACATTTTTCAAGGGATTTGTACCATTTTATGCTCCCACCAGTAATGTATAAGGAAGCATTCCAATTAACCTGCATTATCAGCAGCACTTATTATTGTTTGTCTTTTTATTTTAGCCATCTGATTGCACATCCTAATATGTAAAGTCTCATTTTATTGTGCATTTCTAAATACAGATATTTGCATTTCCCTAAAAACGAATGATGTTCAGCTTCCTTTTATGTGTTTGATGATAATTTGTCTATCTTCCTTAGAGAAACATCTATTTAGTGTTTCACAGGCTGTCAAACTGTTAAATTCATAATGAACTCTGTTACTCTCTATGTGTGGATTCCTTAGGTATTTCTATATAAACAATGATGTTATCTGCAAATACAGATAGATTTACCAACTTATTTCCATTATGGATGACCTTTATTTATTTTTTCTTTTCCTGATTCTCCTGTCTAGAAACTCCAATACAATGTTCTATACAAGTGGTAAGAGCAGACATCTTGTTCCTTATCTTAGGGACAAAGCATTCAATAGCTGAGAATCAAGTATAATGTTAGCTGTGGGTTTTTCATAGATACCTATTATCAACCTGAGGAAGTTTTCTTTTAGTCTTAGTTTGCTATATGTGTTTTATCAATAAAGTTTATTGATTTTTAAAACCTCAGTTCCAGTTAGTTAACATACAGGTGATATTAGTTTCAGGTGTACAGTATTCTATACATTACTCAGCTTATCTTGATAAGTACTCTTAATCCTCTTCACTTATTTCAACCATCCCACACCCCTCTGGTAACCATCAGTGTTCTATAGTTAAGAGTCTGTATTTTGGTTTGTTTCTCATTTATTTGTTCATTTGCTTTGTTTTTTATATCCCCCATATGTGTGAAATCATATAGCATTTGTCTTTCCCTGAATGACAGCATTTCTCTTAGCATTATACTCTCTAGATCCATTTATGTTTTTGCAAATGGCAATATTTCATTTTATTTATGGCTGAGTAATATTCCATTGTATAAACACACCACATATTCTTGTTCCATTCATCAATGAAGGGACATTGAGCTGCTTCCATAGTTTTGTTACTATTAATAATGTAAATAATATACACAAAAGGTACATATATCTTATCAAATTAATGTTTCATTTTATTTGGGTAAAAATACAATAGTGGAAATACTGGATAATATGATAATTCTCTTTTTATTTGTTTGAAAAACCTCCATACTGTTTTCCACAATGGCTATGCAAAATTATATTCACACCAACAGTGCATTAGGGTTCCATTTTTCTCCACATCCTTATCAACACTTGTTTCTTGTGTTTTTTTATATTAGCCATTATGACAGGTATGAAGTGAGATTTCATCGTGGCTTTGATTTGCATTTTCCTGATGATTAATAATGTGCATCTTTTCATGTGTCTGTTTGTCATATGCAGGTCTTCTTTGGAAAAAATTGTTCATATCTTCTCCCATTGTTTTGTGGGTTTTTTTGGGGGGGGGCAAGCACTGAATTGTGTAAGTTCTTTATACAAGAAGTTGTATAAGGTCTTTTGGATACTAACCTTTTATTAGAAATGTCATTTGAAAATATCTTCTCTCATTCAGTAGGCTGCTTTAGTTTTGTTTATGGTTTCCTTTACCCTGCAGAAGCCTTTTGTTTTGATGTCATACCAATAATTTATTTTTGGTTTTGTTTCTCTTACCTCAAGAGACATATCAAGAAAAATGTTGCAGTGGCCAATATCAGAAAAATTACTGCCTGTGCCCTCTCTTAGGATTTTATGGTTTCAGTTTCTTTTGTTTGTTTGTTTGTTTGTAATGTTTTATTTATTTCTGAGGGAGAAAGACAGCATGAGCAGAGGAGGGTCAGAGAGAGAGAGGGAGATACAGAATCTGACACAGGCTCCAGGCTCTGAGCTAGCTGTCAGCACAGAGCCTGACACAGGGCTCGACCCCACGAACCATGAGATCACGTCTGAATCGAAGTTGGACGCCCAACCGACTAAGCCACGCAGGTGCCCCTCAGGTTTTGCATTTAGGTGCTTAATCCATTTTCAGTTTATTTTTGTTTATGGTATAAGAAAGTAGTCCAGTTTCATTCTGTTACATATAGCTGTCCAGTTTTTACAACAGTATTTCTTGAAGAGGCTCGTTTTCCCATTGCATATTTTGACTGCCTTTCTTGAAGATTAATTGACCATATAATTGTGGGTTTATTACTGAGTTCTCAATTCTGTTCCATTGATCTCTGCACCTATTTTTATGCCAGTATCATACTGTTTTGATTACTACAGCTTTATAATATATCTTGAGAATGGGAATTGTGATACCTTCAGTTTTATTCTTCTTTTTCAAAATTGCTTTGGCTATTCAGGATATTTTGTGATTGCATACAAATTTTAAGATTGTTCATTCTAGTTCAGTGAAAAATGCTTTTGGTATTTTGATAGTGATTATATTAAATCTGTAGATTGCTTTGGGTAGTAAAAATAATTTAAAAATATTCTTCTGATCCATGAGCATGGAACGTTTTTCCATTTCTTTGTCATCCTCAATTTTTTTTTCATCAATTTTTTTATACTTTTCAGAGTACAAGTCTTTCACCTCTTGAGTTAAGTTTATGCCTAAGGTAAAAACAAAACATAGTTAATTTCTAAGTATTTTATTATTTTTGGTGAAAATGTAAAAGGAATTTTTTAAACTTTTCTTTCTGATACTTCATTATTAGTGTATAGAAATGCAACCAATTTTTGTATATTTATTTTGTATCCTGTGTCCTTGCTGAATTTATTTATCACTTCTATTAGTTTTTGGTAAATGTCATCTGCAAATAGTGACAATTGTACTTATTTCTTACCAATTTAGATGCCTTGTTTTTTTTTTCTTTTTTACTTTTTCATGCCTGATTGCTGTGCCTAGGACATCTTGTACCATGTTGAATAAAAGTGGTGATAGTGGACATCCTTGTCTTTTTCCTGACCTTAGGGGAAAAGCTTTTAGTTTTTCAACGTTGTGTATATTATCTTTTGACATAAGGCCTATGTTGTGTTGAGATAGGTTCCCTTTAAATCTACTTTGTTGAGGATTTTTATCATATATTAATGTCGTACTTTGTCAAATGCTTTTTCTTTATCTATTAAAATGATGATGTTTATCCCTCCTCTTGTTGATGTGATAGATCACTTGAATGATTTGCAGATATAGAACCACCTTGAAATCTCCAGACTAAATCCCACTTGATTTTGATAAATAATTTTTTATGTCTTCTTGAGTTAGGTTTCCTATTATTTTGTTGAGTATTTTTGCATATATTTTCATCAGGGATAATGTCCCATAGTTCTCTTTTCTGTAGTGTCTTTATCTGGGTTTTGGTATCAAGATAATGCTGGTCTCATAGAATGAATTTGGAAGTTTTCCTTCTGCTTCTAATTTTTGGAATAGTTTGAGAAGAAAAGTTTTAAATCTTCTTTAAATGTTTGGTAGAATTCATATATGAGGCTGTCTGGTACTAGACTTTTGCTTGGATTTTTAAAAAAATTCTAACTCAGTTTTGTTACTGATAGTCTATTCTAAATTCAAATTTTTCCTGAATTAGTTTTCAGATGTTATATGTTTTAAGAATGTATCTATATTTTCTAAGTTGCCTAATTTGTTGGCATATAATTGTTCATAGTATTCTGTTATAATTATTTATATTTCTGTGGAGTTGGTTATTTCTCCTCTTTTACTTCTGATTTTGCTCATTTGAGTTTCTCTTTTTTTGTTGAGTCTGACTAAAGATTTATTCATTTTCTTTGTTGAACTTTTCAAAGAATTTGATATCAATGATCTCATCTATTGTTTTTTTTAGTTTCTATGTCATTTATTTATGCCCTAATCTTTATTATTCCCTTCCTTCTATAGGTTTGGGGATTTTGTTTCTTCTTTTTTTTTTTTTTTTTTTTCCTAGATTCTTTAGGTTTAAGGTCGGGTTGTTTATTTGAGATTATTTTAGGCCTGTATTGATATTAGCATCCTTTTTGTTTCCCATTGTATTTTAATTTGTCTCCAAGTATCTTTTGACTTCCTCTTTGATTTCTTAGTTTACCCATTCATTGGTAGCATGTTATTTAGTCTCCATATATTTGTGTTCTGTCCAGATGTTTTCTTTGGTTGATTTCTAGTTTCATAGCATTGTGGTCTCAGGAAAGATGCATGGTATGACTTCAGTCTTTTTTACTTTGTTAATATTTTTTTTATGTGGCCTACTATGTGATCTTTTCTGGAGAATGTTCCATGAGCGCTAGAAAAGAATGTATTCTACTGTATTAGGACAGAATGTTCTGAATATATCTGTTATACCCATCTGTTCCAATGTGTTATTCTAAGCCACTCTTTTCTTATTGATTTTCCTTATTGGGTGATCTATCCTTTCAAGGAAATGAGGTGTTAAAGTCACCTATGATTATTTTATTACTATTGATTATTTTCTTCATGTTTGTTATTAGTTTCTTTTTTTTATAATGTTTTTCCCCCATTTCTGAGAGAGAGAGAGAGAGAGAGAGAGAGACAGTGTGAGCAGGGGAGGGTAAGAGAAAGAGGGAGACACAGAATCTGAAGCAGGCTCCAGACTCTGAGCTAGCTGTCAGCACAGAGCCCGACACAAGGCTCGAACCCACAAACTGTGAGATCATGACCTGAGCTGAAGTCAGACGCTTAACTGACTGAGCCACCCAGGTGCCCCTGTTATTAGCTTCTTTATATATCTGGGTGCTATCATGTTGGGTACATAAATATTTACAGTTGTATATCTTATTGTTGGATTGTTCCCTTTATGATTATATAATGTTTTTTTGTGTGTCTTGTTACAGTCTTTACTTTTTGTTTTTCCCTAAAATGTCTTTATTTTAAAAACCTATACAATTTAATTTATAGTTTATTTTGTCTGATATATATAGTGCGACTCCAGCTTTATTTTCAGTCCAACTTCCATGATAAAGAGATTTTCTATCCCTTCATGTTCAATCTTCATTTGTCTTTGAGTGTGAAGTGAATCTCTTGTAGGCAGCCTATTTATGGGCTTTGCTTTTTTGTTCATTATGTCACTCTATGTATTTTGATTGAAGTGTTTATGCCTTTACATTCAAAGTAATTATTAATAGGAATGTATTTGTTCCCAATTTGTTATTTATCTCATGGTTGTTTTTGTAGTAATTCTCTGTTCCTTTTTTCTCTTGCTTTCTTGTCTCACAGTTTGCTAGCTGTCTTTAGAAACATGTGAATTATTTTGTTTCTTTTTTGTATATCTATTACTGGTTTTTGATTTGTGGTTACCATTAGATTTCTATCTGACATCTTATGCATATAGCACTGTATATTAAGTTGATGGCTATTTACCTTTGAACCCATTCTTTACTCCTCTTCCTCCACCTCATTTTATGTATATGGTGTCATACTTTACATCTTTTTATTTTTATTTTGTGAATCTCTTTACTGACTTTTTAAATATTTATTTGTTTGTTTGTTTACTTATTTATTTATTTATTGAGACCATGCATGAGCAGTGGAGTGGCAGAGAGAGATAAGAGAGAGAATCCCATGCAGGCTCTGTGCTGTCAGTATAGAACCCGATGGGGGGCTTGATCTCATCAACCGAAGGATCATGACGTGAGCCAAAATCAAGAGTCAGATGCTTACTGACCAAACCACATAGGCACTCCTCCATTGATGATTTTTATAGATATTTTAATTTTATTGATTTTGTGCCTCCTGCTTTTCTTGCCACTGCTTATTGTTTTTCCTTTCCACTCAAAGAGTTCTCTTTAGCATTTCTTGTAGGACTAGTTTGGAGATCATGAATTCCTTTTACTTTTGTTTGGGAAACTCTTTATCTCTCCTTCTATTCTGAATAATAGTTAGAGAGAGTATTTTTTGCTGCAGATTTTTGTTTTCTTTTGTTTTTACTAGTACTTTGAATATATCATGATACTCTTTGTTCTGCAAAGTTTGTGCTGAAAAATCACCTGATAACCTTATGGGCTTTCCCTTGTAGGGAACTGTTTTCTTATCCTGTTTTTTTTTTTTTTTTCTTAATGTGTTTTTTTTTTTTCTTTTTTTTTTTCTAGGAGAGAGAGAGAGAGACAGCATGAGCAGGGGAGGGTCAGAGAGAGAGGGAGTCACAGACCGAAACAGGCTCCAGGCTCTGAGCTGGCAGTCAGCACAGAGCCCGACGCGGGGCTCGAACCCACGAACCGCGAGATCATGACCTAAGCGAAAGTTGGACGCTTAGCCGACTAAGCCACCCAGGCGCCCCTCTTATCCTGTTTTTTAAATTCTCTCTTTATCACTACCTTTTGCCATTTCAATTACTGTGTGTCTTGGTGTGGACCTCCTTGGGCTGATTTTGTTGGTGAATATGCTTTCTGGATCTGTTTCCTTCCGTTGGCTCAAGAAGTTTTCTGCTATTATTTCTTCAAATAAATTTTCTGCCCCCCTTTCTCTCTTCTTCTTCTTGGATCTGTATAGTGCAAATGCTATTATCCTTGATGATGTCATTGAGTTTCCTAAGACTATTTTCAGGTTTGTGGTTTTTTTTTTCTCCCTTTCTGTTCAGTTTGATTACTTTTAATTACTCTGTCTTCCAGTTACCTGGAAGATTTGTTGCTTTTCTTCTAGTCTGCTATTTTTATTCTAGTCTGCTATTTATTCCATCTTTAGCTGAATCATTGTTCTTCATCTCTGATTGGTTCTTTTTATGTTTCCTCTCTCTTTGCTAAGGATCTCACTGAGGTCCTTTTCTCTAGTCCAGTAACTATCTTTATGACCATTACTTTAAATTCTGTATTAGACATGTTATCTCCATTCTGTTTAGCTCTATTGTTGTGATTTTTTCCCCTGTTTTTTTCATTTGGAACATATTCTTCTGTATCTTCAATTTGTCAAATTCTCTGTCTGTTTCTTTCTGTTAGGAAAGTTAGCTATGCCTTCTGCTTTTGAAAGTAGTGGCCTTATGAAGAAGAGGACCTGTAGTATTCTAAAGTTCAATGTCCCCTGTTCAGAACATAGTGGTTTAGTGTAGTCTCCCATGTGTGTTGCATGTTCCCTACAGTTGTGGCTGAGCTGCTTTTGTCTTCATTCCAGTTTTCTGTAATGGCTCTCTTTGCCTTTTATGGGCAGAGTTTACTCTACGTATTGTTAGTGGCCCAGTCTTGGGCCTCTTTAGGCTTGAGATGAGTCATACTAGGCCCTGGCCAGAGATTCAATAGCACCAAACTGCAGTGCACTTTCTCTGTCTTGTCCTCTGCAAAGCTTTCATTGGTCTAAGAGCCTGTACTCAGACCCAATATTGGTCCCAAGCCCACTTCTGGGGCTGCAGTTCAACTACTATGTGTGATTATATTCCTCTCTCCCTGGGGCAGGAGTTGTTTTGTAGTGGTGCTGGTCCCTGTCAGGTCTGGTTGCACCTTACTAGACTTTTGACACTGCTTTGGATGGGCTCTGGCTAAGGCCATTTTGTAGGGGGTCAGTCCACGGGAGAACATGGGGATAGGGCTCATGGTGTTAACAAGATTTGTAATTATCTACTTTGAGGGAGAACTGCAATAAAGGTCTGGCTAGAGGGGTTGTGTCCATAGGAGATCACAGGGTTGGGCATGCTCTTAGCAAGTTAGGTGGATAGTTTTCAGTTTTGCTAGTTGCTACTCTGGTGTCCATGTATCTAGGCTGAGGGGTAAGGAAGGGAAATGGTCCCCACCAACTCTTTTTTTTTTTTTTTTTGGAGAATTTTCCCAAAGATCCCTATCACTCCAGCATATGCTCTGAGATGAGTAAATAAATCTCCTTCCCCTTATATCCCAGGCATTTTTTCAAACTCCTGCCTCTGTTCTCTATATACATGAGGCTATTTGTTGTGCTACCTTTTTAAGGATAGAGACTCAGTTTCCTGTCAGCTCCCACCTCTCTCAGAGTCAAGATTTCTGAGTTTTAAATTTCCAGGTGTTAAGCCCTGCTGATTGTAAGAACTCAAAAAAGTTTGACCTTCTGGTTTCTAAAGCCAAATGTTATGGGGATTCATCTTCCCTGTGTGGGTTCCCTATGCATGGGTACCTGGTATGGGGTCTTCTCCTCTCACCTTTCTGTACCTGCAACATCTTTCTCTCCCAGAGATGGTCCTGCAAGTTCCTTTAGCTCCTGACTGCACTCCATCCTTTTCCCCACTTCTATGTGACATGTACTCTACATTTAGCTGTGAAGAGTCTGTTATGCCAGTCTTTCAGCCGTTTTCTAGGTTATTTGCACTGCTTTAGGTATCATTTGGACTGATGTGGGTGTCAGGCCAAGGGACAAGGTGAGCTTAGGATCCTCATACTCCATAAATCTCCCCAGAAGTCCTCCAAGAGTTTTAAATTATATGAAATATTTTTCTGTGTCAATTAATACGACAATGTCTTTTTATCTTTTATTCTTTAAATTTGGTCTAATACATCACTTTTTATATGTTAAATCAACCTTGTATTTCTGGGATAAAGCCCTGGTGGTCATGGTTTATTATCCTTTTAATAGACTACTAGATTTGGCTAGCTTGTTGAGGATTTTGCAACTATATTCAAAAAGGATATTTCTAGTTTTTCGTGATTTTTGGGGGGGTCTGATTTTAGTAGCAGAGTAATATTGGCCTCATTGAATGAGTTTGACAACTTGAAATCTCCATAAAGCTAAACCATCATTATTCTTGTTCCTTTTAATAATTTTCCTGAATTTACTTTAAATATTTGATTAATTTCCAGAATCCTTAAAAAGTTAATTTTGATGGTACTTGCCAGTATTCTCAGGTTTGTTTTTTTTTTTTTTTTTTTTTGAAGAGTAGATTTCCATAAGTCTTTTTCCTATAGAATAGCTCCTCCCAGTTGCTTTTTCTAATATTATTTTTATTTTTTTAAGGTTTATTTATTTTGAGAGGTGGAGGCAGAGAATCTGAAGTGGGCTGACAGCAGAGAGCCCAATGTGGGGTTCAAATTCACGAACTGTGAGATCATCATCTCAGCTGTAGTTGTATGCTTAATGAACTGAGCCCCTGAAACAGTCCTATTTTATTAAATTCCAGTTAATTAACATAGTGTAATATTAGTTTCGTGTGTACAGTAAAGTGATTCAACACTTTCATATAACACACCTGATGCTTTTTATTTTTAAATTTTATTTATTGAAAGAGAGGAGAGAGAGAGTATGGGCTTGCACAAGTTCGGGAGGGGCAGAGAGAATCACATGCAAATTTCATGCTGTTAGCACACAGCCCTTCCTGGGTCTCAGTCTCACAAACAAGATCATGACCTGAGCTGAAATCAAGAGTAGGTCATTTAACCAACTGAGACACCCAAGTGCCCCAGCACCTGATGCTTTTTAAGGAACTAAAATGGATGTTACACCATATATATTATTCTCTTCTCAATATTCCAGTTTTCTATAAAGGAGATAATACAATGGAGTTAACAGGCCAGCATCACTGGGCAAGGAGATTGGATGAAACTGATGAAAGAGGGAGAGAGAGAGATGGTGTTTTTTACAAAAATCACATTTAGTGGCTAAATTGAATTAGCACTCATGTCTCCATTCTTGACAGTTTCTCCATCTTATTTCATGTTTAACTACTGTGATTGCAGGCATTTTCCTCTATATTAAAAGATCTATCCCAGTTATTTAAAAATCTACCTAATTGTATACAAAAGTATATAAAATAAATTATGTGATGTAAAGCATTTGTACATGTAGTGTTTACACATTCACACCAAAATGGTAAAGATTTTGTTAGTTTGCTTTCATTTATAAATGGATCACACTACTATTAATCTAATTGATCATAAAATATGTTTAATTTAAACTCTAATCATAATTTACTTAATCTTCTCTATATTTTCTGTTGCAAACTATTAGAAAACTAGTCAAAATTTCAGTAAGTCATACTTCCATATTCTCTCATCAAAGTTCTTTTATTTGTGACTATTAGTACTATTCACCTTAATATGATAACTTCCAGCATGGAATAAATCATTCATGGACTCAGAATTTTCTTGCAGAAGTTATTTATTGCATAGTTAGTGTTAGTCCATTGATCAATTTCACAAAAATAAAATTACCAATTTTTCTTGTTATTGGCAGTCATAATCAACATCTAAATCAACTATCTGAAGAGGATGCTCATTGTTAGATCACATTCAAATACTGGAATTCCTTGAACACTGGAAAAGGGGTTTGGTGTTACCTTGTCAATAACAAGTAGTTATAGTAAGTTTTTAAGATAGTCAATCTGTTGTGAGCTGTATACAAATGAAGATTAAAGCACTGTTTTTCTTATTTATATATTAAATATTTCCTGTGTTAAAAAAAGGCCTTGACATGTTGGAAAGATCAAAAGAGAGACTAAAATATAAGAAACTTTTGAAGGAAATCTTGAAAAAAAATGAAATTCTGAATGAGAAAGAGGAATGTTTCAAGTATATAAACCAAATTTTCATATAGGCGCATCTGGAAATGACTCAAATGTCAGAATTCAGCTACTCAGATGAATGTTGAAGTAATTGAAATAGTTGAAGACACAATTAATTTTTTAGTGAAAATAAGACCCAAGATGAAAATATCTAGTGCATAGCTGGAAGCTATGTGGCTTTTTTGTTGGGCTATCTTCCCTGATACATGGTCTGTAAAGGAGCTAAGATTCTAACATGTATACTAGTGATTAAGAATTATCTCTATTTGTTTTTGAAAGTAGTCCATATCTCCATAAAACTGGTCATTTAGTACTGTCAATTGCATTCTAATACAAACAAGATTTTATTGAAAGTCATTGGACACATTATTAAAGTACAGTAGAGAACTATAGGGAAGCCTAAGGAAGGAGGAGCATAAAAAAGGGTTTCTTGGAACATGATTCCCTGAAAATCTTGGGGTAAGAGTTGTTGTTTAGTAGTTTGAGAGTGAATACTAACTGAGAAAAACATTTTCAAGGTGAAACATTGTTTCAAAAGTTATCACAGAGTTCCCAGGAGTCATATAGAAGTTGACTTCTATATAATCCTGCTAAGGAAGAAGCTCCCAGAGCAATTGCATGTTTATTTTTGTGACTCCAGTGTTGAGTTGCATGAGATTGTGAATCTTGTGGCTCTACTATTCTTTTTCTCTGTCATATGGGCCTCCAGGCTACCCAGATGAACTTTATTTCTACCCCTGTGCCTTCCTTAGTCATTGACTTCCCTACAGAAACTCAGTTTAACAGAAGTTTTGAATTCTCTTCTGCTCTGTTTGTGTTGATGGACACCTTCCCTGTTGTAGCCTAATATGATGGAGGAAAGATAGGGGAGGATGGGACTTTGAGCAAGATTGGTGGCCAGGAGTTCCCACAACTATAGTTGAGAAAGAATGAACTGAGCGTACTCAAAAACATTTGAGCTGACAGGGTGGTTAATAACACTGTTCCATCTCAGAAAATAGAATCTTAGCTTCTCTTTTGTTTACATTTGTTATAGCCCAGGTCAGATTAAAAGGAGATTTATACTTGAAATTCCATTGTATACTTACACCTCCACAATTATATCCCCTTAGCAGTTTTCACTTTGTATATTGGAATAAATATCATTATTTTTCTTAGATCAACAAATCACTTTTTTTTTCAGATATATATGTCTAAATCCAGTAAAAAATCTTTTCTCTTCCCTTCAATCCCTACTACCACTCCCTATTTTTTTCAATGGTAGCAAACATTCCCTATTGTTCACTTGTTTTAGACTATTTGTTAATTTTAAGAAACCTAGTGCTTTCACCTATCATTACATTTGTCCAATCACTAACATTATTAATGGATACAGCTTACCTAACTCTCAGTTCTATGTTATTTTACCCATTTTGTCTCCATGGAAATATGGGTCATTTGTTCTTAAGGCTCAGTAAAAACATTTTAAGCCTTTTATTTAGCTTTATTTTTCCAATTTCAAACAGTGACTTGAGGAAGAGAAGCCATATATATATATATATATATGTATACATATATATATACATGTGTATACACACACACATATATACATACACACACACACACACACCATATAGACGTATACACACATATACATACATATACCCCAGAGACAGCATGAACACAAACCCATAAAGACAATTTTTTTGCTAAGATTCCAAACAGTTATTACAGTAAATAAGTAGAGTTATTTACACAGTAAAACAAGTAGAGTTCTTTCTATAATGTAACTGTCTTACTTCAAAGGGAATATTCCCTGGAGGAAATGCCAAACTTACCAACTCCCTATGCATCCATTTTCAGACAGATATCACTATCAAAGACACTGAAATATCCAAACTTGATATGGAAACCAGATGAACTGTTGAAATCTGGGTTGGCTCCAACAGCTAAGGCCAGTCCAGTTGAGTGGCCTCATTCATGGACAATTTGTCCATATTTCTAGATAGATTGATGGCAAAAAGAGCCAGAATTATCATGTGAAATGACAAATATTTGGCAAAATGCAACCTATAATTTTATTTTGCCTGTGTCTTCCAACATATTGTGGATGTTATGCACTGGGAATGGATAAATAAGTGCTTGTGGGAGCTTTCCTTCCAGGTTGGCTCTGGATTTTCCAAGCTCTAGAAGTTTGGCAAGGGATTTGAAACAAATAAAACCAATTGTAACACAAGTTAACAACAATGACAAAAAAGAGAAACTTTCCTCTATTCTCATGGCAAAGATTGTCATTTAAGTATCCAAACAACAGTGCCCACGCTATATGGCCAGCTGATCAAAAGTAAATCTGCTTGTAAGAATCACTTCACTAGAAGTCTAACTGAAGGCTTACCAGTGGTTGAGTTTGATAACTCATTTCCTGTATCTCTATTGCTTTATGAGGCTATCTATGAAGGCTATCTATGAGTCTGTGAAGGACTAAATAATTTTGTGCTACCATAGTAGTAGTGGCCATAGCAGTAACAATAATAATAATGTGTTATAATTTATTAAACATGATTAAATAGACACTACTGTAAATGTTCTATAGGCATTGTCACACTTAATTATCATATCAACCCTTTGATGTTTTTAATAATTCTGTTTCAGGGAGAATTTATTATATTGCCTAAAGTCACATAGCTAACAAGAGCTGGAGAAAAAACTGAAACCTAGCCAGTATGATTAGAAATCACACTTTCAAACTGAACTTTAGCGATTACTCTAACCTCCAGTACTCCCAACCCTCCCCCATAGGCTGGATAATTTGTTCCTTACCTTAGGTGTTGTCACTTACCAAATTATTGAATATAGCTTTCTGCCTAGAGGGCGTAGTCAGATCTTCCAAATGCTAAGTTAAATCTGCCCTCGAATGAATGTTCTCCTGGGTATTGACATGACTATGTAGGCCTTTCCATAGTAGGAAGGGAGGGGCTTGAAAATCCACAGAGCCAGAATCCGTATCCACATGGCATCAGTTACACCACTAATAAGCATGAAGCAACTGAACTCACATAGACCTTCTCCCCTCCCCCATTTTGCGTAATTTCCAACTCATTCTCATATTAATGCTTCAATGTTAAGTCCAAGTGGGAGTACTGAAGGATTTCCCTGTAACTCCTTAAAGGCTTGTAGATTAAGTAAAAAGGTGAAAGTACTGAAAAGAGAAACAAAAAACATGGACCCAAAAATGAGCATCACTGCAGTAACACAGAACACATTTCCTAGATTTCACAGCCAAAAAATTCTGGCAAGCGAAGGAATCTCTATATTATTCCAATCAAGTGGCAGTAAATGGATAGCTAGCTGTTTCTCGCCAAAAGTGGCAATCCTGCTCTGGCCCTCAGAGATAATACACAGTCCTGAACTACACAGCCATTTCAGCTGCCTTGCAATAATTGATGTACATTAAGCTATTATCATTGTGAAAGAAGAGATTACAATTTTTTCCCCATGGCAAATCTGAAAACCCATAGAAGAAAACCATTGGCTTGTCTAGGTGTAAAAGCCATTACCGTTGTTGTCAGTGTTTGAGACACAGACCAGCTGGTTTTCAAAATAGTTAAGACATTTAGGATACATGCAGTGAGATTAGCCCTACTTGCTGGCAGTGTATTTACTCTGTTTATTCATTTTAATGATCCTATAAAAGGGAATGAGATATGATGTTAGTGCAGAACAAGGAAAGGGGCCTGGAAAGGCAAGCGTCCCACTCTTTAGGAGCACAATAGAAAGCTGGTGAGCACAAGATAAGCCATGATTTGTTGGAAGCAGCTTCCTGCCTTCTATGGAGTCAGGAAACCAAGCAGATCGGAAGTGACCATGCCTAGCAGGCATCTTGTATAACTCTGAGCCAGTTTATACGGGACTCATCTTTGATGGGGAAAATCTGTGATCATTGCTTTTAGATAATTCTTAATTGTGTCTGCTCTTGTCTTACAAGTTAAACTATATAACAATAGAGATTTAGGCTATAAAGACTTATAGAAATTATTTAATTCAAACTTCAACCCTAAGACAGAAATCTTCCAGAGTAATCCCGATCAATGGTTATCCAGTATCTTGTTGAATGTTTTTGTTGATAAATCAGTTTTTCTTTTGGAAGGATCCTTTTCAGTATTTGGATTTTTCTAGAGATTATAACATCTTCCCTTAAACTATTGAAATTCATATCACAGAAACTTCCATCCAAACAGTTCTAATTGTCTTGAGAATTTCATATTAATTTTAATTCTTTTTACTCTACGTATTCCTACATACCAAACATATCATCCTTTAGACTTTTTCCAATGAACAATATGCACCCATTTAAGGAGAAAATTATTGTACAGTTAATATGTGGTAGACAGTAAGGATTCTTCATAGAATAAGACACATGATGAATCCGAGGGTTCACAGTTCACTGTGGTTATAGGGAAATCAACAGTTCAGTAAATTAAGATAAAATGCTACAGACACTATAACAGTGCTTGGGAGGAACATCTAATCATCTAGCACTTCACATGTTCCTCATACGTAGTTTATGGATATACTGCAGATATTTTTTGAGTTGCTAACTGTCTGTTTTAAGAAGTAGTTACAAATAAACCTACTATTGCAATGTGGGTGTATCATCTATTATACATGGACATTGCAATATATTTACTGAGGAAGCCTAAAAACTTACTTTTCATAATAATACCTGCTAGTGTCTTGTTTTCACAGAACCTTTATCCAGTCAGATCTGTATTGCCATGCACATATTATACTATGTTTTAAAATCCAAATTTACATAATAACATTTATCGATGTTTAAATTTGTCTTGTAGATTTAGGCCAAGAGATACAACCAACTTTATTTTTTTCCATCATATTATGTATTACTTACATATTTCATTTTTTTAAAGAATTTATTTTTTTAAAGCTTATTTATCTTAGGGCACCTGGATCATTTAATCAGTTGAGTGTGTGTGTACTCTTGGTTTCAGCTCAGGTCGTGGTCCCAGAGTCGTGGGATTGGGCCTTGTGTCAGGCTCTGTGCTCAGCATAGAGCCTGCTGGGATTCTCTCTCTCTTCCTCTGTCCCCTCCCTGGCTTGTGTGCCCTCTCTCTTTACAAAATAATAATTCATTAATTAAATAAACAAATATTTTTAGAATCATCATTACCACCTCCCATAATGTTATCTACTGTAGGATTAAAGATCTTTATTACCTCAGTTAATCTTTGCATCTCTTCTCCCTTCCTGCCTTAAAAAAAATTTTTTTTTGTTTCTATCCAGTGGATATAAAGAATACAATGAACATTGAAAGACCTAAATATGGCACTAACAATCAAACCTGAGTATATACACTAAAATGCAGACACAGATTATTTTTAAAAGATCGAATTTATAAAGGAGATAACAATGGCAAATAACAATAGTAAGGCTGTTGTCTCCCATTTTGAAAATATGATTTCTGAAAGATTTTTAATATTTAATTATTTCCCTTGACATTTAAAAACTTTCTGAAACATTTCAATATATCTTCTATCTTTCCTGCTATTATGACCAATGTTACCATTTTATTTTATTTTTATTTTTTATTTTTAATGTTTATTTTTGAGAGAGAGAGAGAGAGAGAGCACAAGCAAGGGAGGGGCAAGGAGAGAGGGAGACACAGAATTCAAAGCAGATTCCAGGCTCTGAGCTGTCAGCACAAAGCCCAGTGTGGGGCTCGAGCCCACAAACTATGAGGTCATAACCTGACCTGAAGTCAAACATTTAACTGACTGAGCCACCCAGGTGTCCCTACTATTATTTTATAAATAAAAACTGGGTCATAAAATACCAAAAAGTCAAAATCACACAGAGTGGTATATCGAGGACTAGGAATCATACTCTTGACACCCAGTGGTACTTAAACATCTCATAGCATAACCAGAATTTAAGTATATATGCTTGGTATATATATGTCTACAAACAAAATCTTTCATTTTGGTTGTCTTATTATTGAGAAGTTCATACCATTGGGTCATGAAATAACAGCTCAGAAACAGTGACCACTGCTAACTCAAATGCTATATGATTAATTGAGAGTATACAGTGGATTTGATGATGCTTGATTTTAAACAAAGAACAAAAATGGACAAAGTATATAAAACTTAGTAGGTATAAATTCAGAAGTTTCCAGTTGGCTTGCATTTTATAAGTCATGATGAACTTTCCATTTCTTGGCAAAATTTCCATGTTTAATAAAAGTTAATCATTCTTTAAATAAAGCTATGTGAGCACTTCAACATTCTATAAAAGAGTCTAAATTAAAACCACTTCAGTTGTCACACTTTTCTTTTGCTCCTTTCTAATAGGAGAACTGTAAACTTGGACTTTCGATACAATTAGAGCTTTGATGTGGCCATTTATTTTTAAAAGGCATTCTATAGCATACCAATTGCTGAATCGAGAAGCTCTCCATTGATGTTCCCTTTAATAAACTAGAAAGCCAGACACATTTATTTTAAAGTATAGGTTTAATTAAAAGATAAGACTAGAGTGACAAAATGGCAAGGGAAAAGAGGGATGTTAAAATTTTTTGTTTATTATTGCAAAGCAGCTGCTTTTATTTTTACCTAATCTCCATTAATGTCAAATCAAAAGGTAGCACTTCTTATAGGCTTTTGCATTTGCCTTGTTACCAGCTTCCCTTAGGAAATTACTATGCATTTCCTCATTCTGGGTTGAAATCCAGTACAAGCCCATTATTGTCTAGCTGAAAAGTGCTGAGAAATAATTGTCCTAGAGCTTATTTTTGAAATTAATACACATTTATTTATGTAATCAGCAATTTGTTAAGTACCCACTTATGTATTATACTTTGCTTTAGTTTTGGGGGAGGGTGCTAAGCAGTGAATAAACAGACCAAAAAATAAACAATAAACATACAAATTAAAGAACAAATAAAAACGTGTCTTGCAGGAACTCATCATTGTAATGAAGGAAAACTACCTTCAAATATTAAAAAATTAGGACAGGAATTGCAGAAAAATAACGGATCAAATTTTCAAAAATTTTGTTTGCATGTCTGTAACTCATTCAGATTTTCCAATTGCTGCCTTTAGGACAGAGATATGAAAAGGCTGATGTGGGTGCGGGAGAAATGGGGAGAGGGTAAGAGTTGTAGATCTAGGAAGCATCTGTGTGATATTCCAGAACAAATGTCACCATGACTTGGCTCTACTTAGTAAATGAGCTGCATACTTTTGAGTTGTACAATGGCCTTTCTCTTCAAAACTGTCTAGGATACAGATGGAAAAAAAAAAGATCAAAACTAGTGAAAATATCTCTGTATGAATTTTTAACCCACATGTTCACCATGGATAAAGAATATGCAATGCTTGTAAGGGAATTTCTCTTTGAGACAATTTATGTCACATTCTCTATGAAGGTCAAAATAAATGCAAATTACCTCTTTCTAAAAGAATGTAACATACTTTTTTTTAATAGATACGTATCTGTGGAATCATGATGGGGAGAGTCCATTGAAGGAGCAAAAAATTTAGTTTTGTTCCCATGTATTAAAACAGCAAAAGACTGGGGCGCCTGGGTGGCTCAGTCGGTTAAGTGTCTGACTTCGGCTCAGGTCATGATCTCGCGGTTCATGGGTTTGAGCCCTGCATCGGGTTCTGTGCTGGCAGCTCAGACCCTGGAGCCTGTTTTAGATTCTGTGTCTCCCTCTCTCTCTGTTTCTGCCCCTCCCCTGTTCATGTTCTGTCTCTCTCTGTCTCAAAAATAAATAAAAACTTAAAAAAATGTTTATTCATTAAAAAAAACAGCAAAAAACTTGACCACATATTACATTCCAGTGTTTTCACAAATACAGTCTCATGTGATCTTCAGCACAAGCTTATGAGATGCTTATTATTTTATAATCATTATTCTGCACATGAAAATCCCAAAGCTAATTCGCTGAATGACTTACTCAAGTTTATACAACTAATCAGTTCTTAAGTCAGAACTCAAAACTCAGGTATAACAACTTCATACCCCATGGGAATCCCATTGAATGAGTGTTTGAATACATTGATCAAATACAGAATGTTTTGTTAGATTTTAAAAAGTATATGATTTTAAACAATCTGAGTATTATAAAGATGGCTATCACCATAACTTGCCCTCTTGTTTTCTTGGGGTTTTATGTTTGTTTGCTTGCTTCAGGTACCATTGTATTATAATTTGAAGCTACCATCTATGATTACTAAAGAGAATCTAAGATAACTAAATCGAAGCAGCATATATGCTTGGGCAAAACTATGATGTATTAATCCTTTTATAGCAGAACTGCTATTACTGATGTTTACTGAGCCTTGTAGGATGCTTGATCATTGCAAGGCTTACCTAGCCATTTTGGCTGGTGGTTCTGTAATCACAAGAGCCAAAGATGTAATAAGGGTTTGCTTTGCCTCTTAGCAATAAGCTCTTTACCAGAATTTTAGCTGGAAGCTGAAACAGCAAAAATGTGAATGTAGGATATTATATTTCCTGTAATACGGTCAAGAGGCATCAGGTGTAGGGTAAAGAACACAGGCTTTGAAGTTAAACATACATGAGCTCCCATTCTCATTCTCATATCTGGGCATTCTGAAACTAGAAATTTTAATTACTCTCTCTAGGCTACAATTTTCTCTAATAATAATAATATTATTAATAATAATAATAAATCAAAACAGAAGTCATAACATTATTACAATTAAAGAAGTTATAAGTAAGTACACAGAATTAAAATAATTGCATGTTACTCAACATATTATTAACTTTATGAATTCCCTTCTTTACTACTCTAACGTCTATGCATTCTCATTAATGTGTATATTTTTTAAATATATCCAGGGTCATAGTAATCTATGCTTATGTCACATATAAGGAGCTATGTGGATATTTTAGGATATGTAGAGTAACACTTGATAGAATAGATATACTTTGCATAGTGTAAGTATTTCTATGTAGTCTACCTCTTAAAGAAGTTGAGATAACTTACATTTTTGTCATTAGTCTTAATAGTATAGTTGAGGTTCAAAAGAGAACATCTAAGAAGAACACATGGCATTGAGCCTTATTTCCAGACACATTAGATAGGATAGAGTCAGGCATTTCAGATGACCCTAAGCTTTCTAGTTTCCAGGTCTTCTAAGACCCGGGAAAAAAGGAAAATAGGATTCATTAAATAAATTTTGTATTTAGACAACATCTGTAAGGCAAATTCCCTTATAGAGTTAAGTGATTTCCTTTGAAATAAAGTTAAGGAAAAATTTATGTCAAACATCCTGGTTTAAGAGACACAGATTAACACAGTGGATAATCTATGGTTTAATAAAAGCCAGAACTGCTGTTCAAATGCATGCATCTACTACTGAATCTTTATAAAGGAGAAGGCACATTATTAAATGTAGCTTGGAGGCTGAGATAATTGTGCCTTTGGTTCCGTTGCACTCTGTGATCCAAATCAGTGTAAGAATACTACCTTAAGAGAGCCTAATGGGAATGTAATCTTTCCATCCAGCTAGTCCTCCTCTCAAGTATCATATGTCTTAAGCAAGCATTTGGCAGGTGTTAAATTATAGTAAATTCATGATTGAATTCTCTAGCAGGTGCCTGCAGTGGTGATAATCTATTGCACTAGTTCAAGTGTTAGTCATATACTTAAATCATATCTGACATAGGCACTATATCCACACACAAAAAAGGCAAATGAGATGGATTTTCCCATGTGGTTATGATAGTAGAATGGAGACGGACAAGTACTGTTCTGAGGGCAAGTAATTATGATTAGGCTGCATCTCCACCTTTCTCAATCCTGACCTCAGGAGGATTTCAAGAGAGGCCCATGGAACTCTGCCTCTCCTGTAGTCTCAGTCTCCCAGCAGCCTCCCAAAAGGCTGCTATTAGAACTAATTGCCTACATTTCTTTCAGAGACTATTTTTAATTATTTATTTTGAGAGAGTGAGCATGCTAGCAGGACAGGGGTAGAAAGAAAGGGAGAGAGAGAGAATCCCAAGCAGGTTCTGCACTGTCAGCACAGAGCCCATCTTGGGGCTCCATCCTATGAGATTCTTGACCTCAGTTGAAACCAAGAGTCCGACACTTAACCACTTAACCAACTGAGCCACCAAGCGCCTCTCTTTTATAGACTATTAAGACTTATCCCTCTATAATCTAAGTTACCACTAAAGCCTAAGATTTTAGGTCATCCCTATCACAGACTCTCATATCTATTAGACTGCATACAGTCACCTGATTCAACGTCTTAGATTTTCCATCATGCTCTCCAGAAACCAATGCCTATCATCAGCAAAACATATCAACTGCCTCTCTGATTTTTCTTATTTTCTTTTTTTAATTTCTAATGAAAGGTAGAGATTACTTAACTGAATGTACTACTAAAGATACTCACAGTATTTCCTCCAGTAACCCACAAAGGTGAACTTACAGTGGGAGGTTGCTCCTCAATTCTCATTTGCCTCTTCCATAAAACAAAATAAAGCACAACAAAAAGACATTAAATTACATGCCAGCAGATACATCATCTGTGATTCTTTAGACTCCCCTCTCTATTTCTTGGGCATATATTCTTTCACTGATTTGTTTTTTAGCACTTGTCTTATTGCTCTTTCTTCACTCTGACTTCTATTATTGTTCTTGGTACTTTTATTTTTTTTTATTTTTTTTAAATGTTTTATTTATTTCTAGGAGAGAGAGAGAGAGACAGCGTGAGCAGGGGAGGGTCAGAGAGAGAGGGAGACACAGACTCTGAAACAGGCTCCAGGCTCTGAGCTGGCAGTCAGCACAGAGCCCGACGCGGGGCTCGAACCCACGAACCGGGAGATCATGACCTAAGCGAAAGTCGGACGCTTAACCGACTAAGCCACCCAGGCGCCCCTCTTGGTACTTTTAAAAATGTATCCATCTCCCTCGTATTCTTATCCTTGGGCTCCTCCCTGCCAGTAATTTTATCCTCCATCCCATGTCAGTTGATCACTCTCAAGGTCATTGACTAGACGGTGTCTTGCCAATTTCCAATGTACCTCATATTACTCATTTCAGTGTCCCATCTTAGGGATGGGATCTTAGGTACAATCTATTTTTCCAACTCACCACTCTAATATCCCAGACCCCAGCTCTATCAGTGCTTTGGATTCATTGAACCCATCAACTTATCTCTGTCCTTCATTCTCTTTGTGTCTTCAATTCCATATAGCTACTTCACTTTTATGAGTCATATCTATACTAACACGTTTCAGAAATATTCAACTCTTATTAGTTTCTTTATTCCTCCATCATATTCTGTTGGTGAAGCTCAATTCTGGTTATAGCTTACTCTTTGCCTAGCCTTCATTCAAACCCAACGGGCTCATGGAACAAGAGAAAAAATGGTGACCTAATTGGACTCATTACAAATCAATGTCTTAAATGTCAAATGGATCCTGTGTGTTGCCTGACACTCCTATTAACTTTTTCTTGTCAATCCATTCTCCTCCTGTCCATGGCAACTATTTCATACTTCAGCTGATGACCTTTATTCTCATTTTCCTGGAAAAGGAAAATCAAACAGAGAAGAACTGCAATATGTTTCCTTGACCAAATATACTCATACCCCCATAGCTTGTGAATTCATCAACTGTCTCTTCTCTCCAGTTGTGATAATCTCTCTTTCGTCATGTCAAAGGAACACTACTCTGCTGTGCAACTGAATTCTATCCCCTTTTGTCTGTGTAAAGTTGTAGATAATAAAATTATCTTTTTCTAAACATGGAATTTTCCTCACTGCTATATCTTTCCCATCACAAAACATATATTTTAATTCCCATATTGTACTTGCTACTCCATTTCTCTGCCCTCTGAATCAGGTGACTGCATACAGTCACCTGATTCAGCATCTTAGATTTAGATCTAAGGAAGTATTGATATTCATTATCATCTTTATCCTCCTCCTATTATCTCTTCAACTCTCTCCATTCAGCATTGTGTTTCCCTTTGTCCTTTGGAACTGCGATTACAAATGTTTACCAAAGACCTGCACATCACCATAGTCTCAGTCATCATTGTCCTCATTTTCCTGGTAACATTTGACATAGTGGGGCATATTCTCCTTGAATTACTTTCTTTGCTTCACTTCTGAGCCACTGAACTTTTCTGGTTTTCCATCTACTGCCTTGGCCACTCCTTTCCAGTCTCCTTTAATTTCCTATCCCTATCTATAAAACTAGGCTATACCCAGAGCGCAATCTTCAAACTTTATCTTATTAGTATCTACACTGTCCCTTTTGGTGAGTTCACCTAAAATTGTCAATTTAGAAGTACAATTTCCATATTGATGACTCAAATTCAGATGCTTAACCATGACTTCTCCACTGTAATTTCATATTTTCATAAATAACTACTTGATATATTCACTTGGATTTCTGGTTGGCATCTCAATGATAATATGGCCTCTACATTACTCTCCCAAACATGTTCTTTTGCCATCATTACCATTTCTATAAAAGGCATAACCTGAGATTGAAGACCTTCAAATCATTCTTGACTCTCCATTAGCAAATGTTGTTGGCACTACAATGTGCATGTGTAACTGGTATTCAGCATTTGAACTCTTACTACCACTAACACTGTTGCCATTCAAGTCTAAACTAGTGGCTATGTTTCACCTAGATTTCTGCAATAGCCTTTTAACAGCTTTTCTTGTTAGCATTTATACCTCTCAGCCAGTCTACTTACAGCAGTCAGAATAATCTTTTAAGGGATGATAATGCATTTTATTCCAAATAAGTCAAACACCTCCAGTGGTTTTTCATACACAGGAAGTAAAATCTAAAGTTTTTGTCACAAAGGCTATAGATTCTAGCTTCTGGCTACCTCTACAACTTCATATTTTTCACATTTCTACCATATCCTATTTTGCTTCCAATGCTCCAGTCACACTGTTCTCTGTTATTTGTCAAGGATCCCAACCATATCCTGCTTCAGGACACCTGCGCTTTCTACTTTCTCCACCCAGAACTCTCCCTTCATCCAAATATCTGTCAAGTTTCTACCTCATTCCATTCAGATTTTTGTTCAAATATCACCTCCCTCATAAGAGTACCTTCCCTCATCACCCCAACAAATTAGTAGCCTTGATATCACTCTGTCCTCTTAGACTTTATTTTTTCTTAAAAGCTCAAATCTCTATCTGACATGCTATATTTACACCATAATTTTTTAATGTTTTATGGTTTTATTTTTATTGTAGTTTTTAATTCCAATACAATTAACATCATGTTACATTTGCTTCAGGTGGACAATGTAGTAAATCAGCAATTCTGTCAGGAGTCATCACAATAAGTGTACTCTTTTTTGAAATTTATTGTTTTAAATTAAATTAGTTAACATA
Organism: Hyaena hyaena; assembly: GCF_003009895.1. Classification (NCBI taxonomy): domain Eukaryota; kingdom Metazoa; phylum Chordata; class Mammalia; order Carnivora; family Hyaenidae; genus Hyaena; species Hyaena hyaena. The sequence continues at coordinate 840,976 of NW_024081136.1, forward strand.
TAGTGTAGTATTGGTTTCAAGAGTAGAACCCAGTAATTCATAACTTACTCAAAACACCCGGTGTTGTGTTCATCCCAACAACTGTGCTCCTTGATGCCCATCACCCATTTAGCCCATCCCCCCACGCACCTCCCCGCAGGAAACCCCTAGTCTTCTCTCTGTATGTAAGAGTCTCTTATGGTTTGCCTCCCTCTCTGTTTTTATCTTATTTTTCCTTCCCTACCCCTATGTTCATCTCTTGTTTCTTAAATTCTGTTTATCGCAATTAAATATAAGATACATGAAGGAAACAAATTTATCTTTTAAAAATATTATATACATAGCAACTAAAAATATCCAGACACATTGACATTTCATAATAAGACTCTACTGATAAATGACTGAATGAGTGAATGAAAGAGTTAAACAAGAGAAAACAGGCAGTAATAATTATAAATATACAGGTAGGATCCAATGTGGAATCTGGAAATGAGAAAACTGAGAAATTACAAAGGGAATGGAGAGCCAGCTGGGAAACCAAAACAAGTACTTTAGTGTGTAAGAAGATGGATAACATTATCTGTTATTAATCTACCCATATGACTGTTGATCCAGAGTAGAGATACCCACTCTGGGCTTTGGTTGTGAGTAGCTCCCTGACCTGGAAAGACATAGGTTGGCAATTAGAGATCGAGAGTTTTAAAATATCTTTGATTGGAGCAGAAATCTAGGCTAGGATATCCCTTAGCCCCTCACAAGCCTATGTAAAATAAACTGTTACATTCACACTGCTAGGATTAAATTAATTCGAAGATTTGTCTTATGTGGAGAGATGGTATGAGTGTGTGTGATATATAGTCTGATACCTATATATGGATGATACAAGAACCCAAATATAAGAAAAAGTCAGTTCTGATGGCAATTTTGAATCACCTTTGAGTTTAAATTTGTTATTTTCTTGCTAGAATATTTAATATAAAATTTAAAATAAGTCATGTGGGTTATGCCTATTAAAATTTCCTAATTATAATTCTACAACTGCAAAGTAGGAGTAGACAAACAGTAAGCAATCAGTTCAGTATTACCCTATTCATATGGATGTACTTGAAGAACCATAACATGTTGTACTGGAAGATTCACTAGGGAACACTTGCCTCAATGAAAAGAGCATGGATTTAGAGAACACTAGAGTTCTCTTTCTGGTCCTTACTATCTTCGTGACTCAGTGTGTATTGTTTAATTACTTTAACAGCTCTTTCTACATCAGTAAATGCCGATAGTAACATTTACTTTTAAGGTTGCTGTGAAGTTTAAGATGCCATATGCAAACATCTGGTTCTGTTCATCATCGTAATATGCACTCAGAAATTCTAGTTGCCTTCCCCATTTACTCTTACACCCAACAATTTGTTGTCTCTGCGATGTTATATTCTTCTAGGGCAGTCCTTCCTAATAATCATAGCTTCTTTAAAGTCCCGTATTAACTTCTTAGAAAACATAGAAGTGGCTAGTAATAACCTGGGGACTTTTACTGTCCTAACAAAACCAAGAGAGTTTATTTAAGAGTAAAATGATGCTTTAAGCTGGCTCAAGATGATATATACTGTGACTCAGATACATGTGGGTCCCAAAAACCCATTCTCCAAGTGTATGGTGAAAGTAGAAACTACTGAGATACATCTTTGCCACAATTACATATACATTATGGCATCCATAGTACCTCCCCATTTTTCTGCTTCAGAATTTCTCAAATTAAGTCTCTTTCACTGTTGAAGTTAACACTTTGGCTAACTTTACATACTAGAAGGATTCTTATTAGAGATGAATATGTCATTGACAAAAAGATTAAAAACACCATGACCTTGTAAGAAGATTGTCATTGTGTGTCTATAAGCTGCCCATGAGGCCAAGGAAACTCTACCTCTCTTCAATGCTATGAAATGGTGAGCACATCAACATCTAAAACCAAACTCACTGACTGTCCAGAAAGAGTGAATAATGCTCATGCCAGGAAAAGCGATTGATCCAAGTACAAATAACCTTGTGTGGAAAACACTCTGACATCATTCCAGGATACTCAGCTGCCCAAGTCTAGGGAGAAGGGAAGCTGGACTCCTATTGAGATGTTGGAAGCCTGTTTCCTACCTGAATAGACTCAAGACCCTCTCTTATGGGCTGAATTTTGTCCCCTAAAATTCAAATTCATACACTGAATTCTTAACCCTATTACCTCCAAATGTAACTACATTTGGGGTTAAGCCTTTAAAGAGGTAATTGAGTTAAACTAAGGTAACTGGGGTAGGCCCTATCAAATGTGACATGAAGAGGAAATTTAAACATAGTTACAAAGAAAAGGCTATGTGAAGAAACCAGTAGAAGATAGCCTCTACAATCCAAGGAGAGCAGTCTATGATGAAATTAACCCTGCTAACACCATGCTCTTGTACTTATATCCTTGGGAAATCTAAGAAAATAAATTTCTGTTATGTAAGCCCCCCAGTATATGGTAGTTTGTTACAGTAGCCCGAGCAAACTAATGCACTCTCTGAGGTTGGCCAATGTACAGTGCACTCTAGCAACAATAACTCTTAAATAATGAGTCGTGAATGGTGGGATTTGGGGAGAGAATTCTGAAGTGTTCTCATTTGCTTGCATAGATATCTCTTTTCTCATGTCCTTATAACCCTAACGCACATTACTCAACTCATAGCTATATATTTTGTATAGTTGGTTTTTTATTTATATTCATATATTTTAAACTTGCATGATATTTATCAACAGATAGAGTATGTACTCATTTGCAACTAATTTTCCCACAGACTGCAATAAAAAGTAAATGAAGTCTACTTGACAATGACCACCATTTTGACATGAAGTAACAGAACTGTACCATTAAGAAAGGCAGTGTTTTGTCTTTGGCTTCAACCCTTTTAAAATGTCACCTGTAAGTTCCTTTTTCCCTCCGTTGCTTGCAAGTTATGGCCATTCTGTTGATAAGCCAAGGCAAAATCTGGTAAAAAGCATCCTTTGAAGGGACCTATGATATCAACTTCAGGGATTCTGCCAGTCAGTCAGTATTGCGCTTCAAAAAGCATCAAGGTCCAAAGAGTGATTGATTTTATTTCATTTTATTATTTTTCCAGATGACACAATCACCAAGCAAAAGCTGAAACCATTCATGTTGCTTTCTATGTTCCCAAGTGAATTATTAATCTTTCTGTCAAGCCTAATTCCTGACCCTCAATTTAATTCTATTTCAGTAGCTGATGCCTCTGTTAGCCTCACTGCACTTGAATTCTGTTGCTCCCTTGGCTATAGCCTGCTGAGAAACTGTTTTTCAAGTACTTAGCAGAAAAGCTCTAAGCCTTATTGACTCAGATTTTAATTTCAAATACTATTTTTACTGATCAGGTACTTGGAAACAAATGTTCTGAGAGGCTTTCTTCATGCACTGAAAGGTGATTGCCAAATTTCATATATGCCCAAGCACATAAATTATAACAAAATCTTTCTTTATGCCATTAATAGACTCCTGGAGGAATCAATGGTTCTGAAGGTGAAAAACACAACATTAAGAAGGCTGATAATAGAGAGACATATGGGTTGGTACAAAGAAGAATAGAATCTAGGAACAGATTTCACTATTTCTAAATATGATCATGTATTATAATAGAATAAACAATAAATGAAAATATAAATTCAGTGTTTCAGTGAGACTATGATGCAATCCAATCATTAACAAAACATGATCCCATGGTGAGAGATCAATATAACTGAATGAGATGACTTTGTACTTTGGGACTGCCTCACGTTAGCACACACATAATTGATGACAGTGCAATCTATTGAACCAATCAACTAAATTGCACTGATTCTTATTAGTGTGTCAACACCCATAGTAACAGATATCTAAAGTGTACCAAACAATGATGCTTCAGGAAAAAGTGTTCTTCAGTATTGCTGAGTGTATTAATCAATAAAATATATTGCTGTATCCCTTGGTGGAAATTAAAGTAAAATAACAGTGTCCTTTCTAATCCAACCTGTTTTTGAACAGCACTTATATAAATATCCTCAAAGTTGTTTATTCCAATATCTCTTCTCCTGTGAGAAAATGTGCGCCTCTTCACAAGAAAGGTCATTCCATTTTTTAATAAATCTAATAATTATAGAATTTCTTTTCACCATTCCTTTTTAAAATAACTCCTGTGTCCTATTGATAGCATGATGGCACTGGAAACCACACATTAAATATATTTCCTGCCTTGGCTATATAATAGCTTTTGAAATTAACTTGGCCCTCCATCTTAGGCTTTGCTTGCCCATTTCTTCCATGTTCTTCACCTAAAATGGTGTGTGTTCCCTTTATACATCTGATGACATTTATCTGGAAATACTCCAATGTGTTTATATGTTTATAAGCAGTTTTCTCCTGATAGTATCAATATGCTGACATACCATAGGTCTTTTCTCTGAGGTCTTTTGTGTATAACCTTTCAGTGATCTTTAACTAAGTCATTCAACAACTATTGATTGAGTTGTCTCTAGATGGTTTTTGTTGTGGGTAGTTGTGACATTAGAATGTTGCTAAGGCAAGGTCCCTATCCTACAAAGCCACTCAGTTCTGAGACAATGCAGACCAAACCAGTGATTCTAATGCAGTATAATGGTGAGATAAACACAAGATGCTGCAAGAATCCCCTGGAACTCACATATCTTGCCCACAAAGACTTTGCAGTAGAGGTGCATTAAAGTTAAAGTATACTGAAGAAGGAAGTGGCCACATAAACAAGGCCTAGTGATATCTTTCAGCGATTGTGGGCAAACAGAACAAACAACTAGGAATAAGAAGAGACCTGGTATAGTCAGGGACTTTCAAGGAGTTTAGAGGGTCTGGAACACTGAGGATATAATGTGTGAAATAGGGCTATAGCAATAAATATAGGCTGAACCTTGAAGATGTTTGCGTGCCATGGTAAGTGTATGTCTTACTCTATTTAGAATGCTGTAACAGAATACTGCAGACTGGATGCAAACAAACCACATGAATTGAATTCTCACAGTTCTCAAGTCTGGAAGTCCAAGATCAAGGTGCCAGCATGGTTGGGTTCTGGTGAGTGCCCTCTCCCAGGTTGCAAGGTGTTCATTTCTTCCACCATGTGGAAGGGACTAGGCAGCTTTGTGGGTCTTCTTTAATAAAGGCACTAATTCCTATCATGAGGTTTCCAATCCCATGACCTAATCACTTCTCAAAGGCCCAGCCTCCTGATACCATTACTTTGTGGATTGGAATTTCAATATATATATTTGGGAAAATGGCATACAAGTATTCTGACCATAGTAGTGCATTATTTTCCTGAGGCTGCTATAGCAAATGATCAAAATTCAGTAGCTTAAAACAACAGAAATATATTCTTTCACTATTATAAAGGAAAGGAGTACAAAATCAAGGTTAAAGATACTATTTAGAAATAAATCTAGGGGCCCCTGGGTAGCTCAGTTGGTTAAGTGACCGACTCTTGGTTTCAGCTCAGGTCATGATCTCAAGGTTCATGAGATCTGGCCCAGTGTGGGTCTCTGCACTTACAGTGTGAAGGATGCCTGGGATTCTCTCTCCCTCCCACTGTCTTTCAAAAAATGATGAATAAGCATTTTTTAAAAATAAGGCTACATTCTGCAGTTCCAGGTGGACATGAATTTTGGGGAGAGTACTGTTCACTACAGTAAGCAATTGGTGTTTTATCATTATGCAATAAGAAAATATTGATAAAGGGGCGCCTGGGTGGCTTAGTCGGTTAAGCGTCCGACTTTCGCTTAGGTCATGATCTCGCGGTTCGTGGGTTCGGGCTCCGCGTCGGGCTCTGTGCTGACTGCCAACTCAGAGCCTGGAGCCTATTTCAGTCTGTGACTCCCTCTCTCTCTGACCCTCCCCTGCTCACGCTGTCTCTCTGTCTCTCCTAGAAATAAATAAAAATATTTAAAAAAAAAAAAAAGAAAATATTGATAAGATTGTGGAGGGTTTGTAAATTAGAACTATCAGAAATATCTAAGAGAGTGTGTAAAGAGGAAAGTAATGCATTTAGTTTAGGATACACTGAGTATCAAATATTGGGTATATCAATATGGAGATTTTTTAAATTTAATTTTGAGTATAGTTGACACACAGTTATGAAGTTTTTAAAAGGCAATTGATGTTCAAGTTTGAGTTTTAGTAAAGATATCTAAAATTTTAAAATAATTTTTAGTGTTTAACATTGAGAGAGAAAGAGCACAAGTGGGGAAGGGGCAGAGAGAGAATGAGACATAGAGTCCAAAGCAGGGTCCAGTTTCCAAGATGTCACTACAGAGCCTGATGCAGGGCTTGAACCCATGAACAGTGAGATCATGACCCAAGCCAAAGTTGGACACCTAACCGACTGAGCCACTCAGGTGCCCTGAGATAACTAAATTACATGTTGATTATACCTGCATGCATTTCCATAATGCTTTTTTCCCCTTAATTTACCTAGTATTGTCCTGGAACCAGAATTTATTGGTTCAGAAAAGCTAATTGTTAAATATTCAGGAAGATTTCAAGGCCTTGATACACATTTGATAGATTACAGTCAGCCCAAATAGAGCTATTTGTACCATGGGGAGTTGGTAGTTACCAGAACATCACTGAATTTCACCCATTTGAAAAGTTGATGAACACTGTGGACCCTCCCCACAGAAGTAACACACAAAAGGTTTGTATTTGTCACAATTTAAGGAACTCTGATATTATTGGTGCTTTAAGGCACAAGGTGTAGGGGAACCTTTATTTTTAAGACTAAAGAAATATGAGCTTGTTTAAATGCTAATGGGAAAGTGTCAGTAGAGGGGAAAGTGTCAGTATAGAGGAAAGTTTAAGATCAAGGAAAGAGCGTAACAGGACTAGATTTCTAACGAGGCAGGAGAGGATGGAATACAAAGAGCATCATTAAAAGGTCCTTCATTTCCTTTCTCTTCTGCTCAACATGGACATTTTCCCATTAGTTTCCCATTGCTGGTGTAACAAATTGCCAAATACTTGGTGTCCTAACCCAACATAAATTTATTATCTTTTAATTCTGGAGTTCAGAAATCCAAAATGGTTCTCACTAGACTAATATCAAAATGTTGGCAGGGCAATGTCCCTTCTAGAAGTTCTAGCAGGTAATCTGTTAGAGACCACCCACATTCCTTGACTCATAGCCCCTAAGACTCATAGTTCTCTACCTGTAAAGCCAGGAACATCAGGCCTAGTCCCTCTCATTCTGCTCTCTCTCATTCTCTTTATTCTGCTTTTCATTTATTTAGTAGAGTCTATGAAATTACATTGGGTTCACCTGGATTATCCAGGCTAATCTCCATTAATTCCACTACAATCGTAATTCCCCTGTGTTATGTAACCTAATATATTTACAGGTTCCAGAGATTAGGACATAGACATCTTTGGGAAGAGGGGCATTATTCTGACTACTACACACTTGACCCCTTGCCCCCATTCATGTTCACATTCGACTCTGTTACTTTACTATATTCTTTTGGTTAGAGAGGATGGAGGAGGAACTGAATCTTCCATTTGTATAAGCACGATTGACACTGAGCTAAGTGCTTTTATGTATATTAACCCACTTAACATTGACCACCCTGTGAGGGGAGGTTTTCTCTTTAATGTAAAGACCTGTAGCTGCCGGAGATTTATAAAATAACTTGCTTCAGATCACATTGGTAGTAAATGTTGGTTGTGTGATGAAAACCTAGTATTGTCTGATCTAATGCCTAGTAAATGATCAGCTTAGTTGATATAGATATGGGTGGTTATATACAATAAAGATATTTACACACACACATAAAGAGAGATGTAAAAATAACATATACAGAAAATGGAAAATTGTTTACAAACCAACCATTCTATAATCTACTTTCTTTGCTGCAATACAATTGATGTCTGCCACTCCTAAAGTACAAAGAACTGTGCATCAAGCAGATGTGTTTTATTTATTTCACAATGCTTAAACAATTGGGACTTAAATTGTTTCCAGTTTTTAAATGGGCTTTTACTTAAGGAAATGTATATATTTTTTTTATTTTAAAACCACACTCTTTGATCATTCCTCATTACATTTCTCTTAGTATCTCCTCTCCTTTTGGAATTTTTTCTCTGTCAATCTAAATCCACTCAGCTTATAAAAACTGGTGATGAACAAAATATTAAAAATAAAGACAGAATCTGACAGCGCCAAGCCATGTTGATCCTGAGGCAAAAAGAAAACTGTAGGCCTCTAAATACATCTTTTTTGTGTATTTATTGGTTAATTTTTCCTGAATATTAAATGAAAGTGTTTTTAAATGGAAATTAGATGTATTGAAAATCAAACATTAAGCTTAATATTTTCTATATACTAAAATATTATAATAATTTTATATATTCTTTGTTAATGTTTTTATTTATTTTTGAGACAGAGAGAGAGCACAAGCTGGGGAGGGTGGAGAAAGAGGGACACAGAAACTGAAGGAGGTCCCACCGTATAGACCCCATGCAAGGCTTGAACTCATGAGCGATGAGATCATGACCTGAGCTGAAGTCAGATGCTTAGCTGACTGAGTCACCCAGGGGCCCCAATAATTTTGTATATTCCTAATGGTTAATTTTTTCCAAAAGTGTATTCTGAAAATATTATTAAGTGAATGTGGTTCCATTAAACTCAGGACACTAAAATTACATACATATATGTGTGTGTGTGTGTGTGTGTATATATATATATATGTAATTATATATATATATTATATAATATATATATATAAATCATCATTTCTTTTGTCTCAAGATCTGAGATTCATCACAGGAATGTTTCTATTTAAAATGTTTATATTTTGGAACTTTTAAATACTGCAGTGAAATGGTATTTAACTGGATTGCTACCAAGATTTTTGACAGCCCTAAAAACTTTGCACTCAGTGTGAGTGCCTCATCTACCCAACCCACTACTGTTGACTGTGAAGAGAGAGAACTTGAGTATACTGAACAAACATGCCAGTAATCACTCGTTCGTGTATAGTTAATGTTTGAATCAAGATCCACCACTTTTATAAGAAATGTTTATCATTTCAAGCCTTTGAAAAGAAATCTTTTCTTTGATATAAAGTCAAAAAACACATAATTAACCAACAGTGATTGTTGAGTCTCCCATAGCTCACAGATATGTAGTTCACTGTATCATTGTAGCTCAGAGAAGATTTTCCAGGAAAACTACCACTCATTCCACATCACACATAAACAGACACATGTACAAGAAGTCCAACGGTAGTTCATCATTCTCTTCACCTGTACTGAAAATTCCCAATGCACTTGGGACTGGTTTCTATGGGGCATACAAAATAATATAATCTACTTTTAATAAAAAGTTCATTTTTAACAGTTAAATCAACCTCTTTGTTTATAATGTGGAGTCCTAGTTTCTTTTGTGATACAAGTAATCTATGAAACAAGGATTGTCTTTATCCCTATTCCCGTCACTGATTCCAGGAATGTGTGTTAATCGATCCCTCCAGCTGGCAGTTCCTTTTTTTTTTTTTTTTTTAATTTTTGAAGTTATCCTATAAGAGATAAATTCTTTACTGTCTGTATCCTTTGGGGTACAAAGCTAGCATATGTAGAGGGTGTGTTCTTTCTCCACATCAGTTAAAATGCTCATCAAACATGTCTGTAGCAAAGATAGTGGTAGTTTTTTGTTACTGAAGTTAGCCTTTGCTATGGCTATTGGAAAAGGAGATGTACTTGAATGTTTCTCTAAATCTAGGGATAAACTGGAAATTTAGCCACCTCTCTGATGGACATCAACTCTACAGAAATGTTAAATATGTTTTAGTAATAAACCTAGCATCGTACTCAGTAAACATTTCTACCGTCTTTCATCTCTTTAAAAAACAAGGATACTAACCAATACTTTTGTCTTTAATGGAAATTTCACTACACATTTCCCCTTTGATCATTTCTGATGGCTTATTGATGATCTCAATATTTGTTTTCTTTTAAGTGTATAATTTTATTGAAATGCTATGTTGTTATTATTATTACATGTGAAATTATTATGTTTACCTCAGAACTCTATATATCCGCATGAATTGCTTTTTAATCCTGCAGTGGAAGTTAGGGCTATTAAGATATAACTTAACTTGATTCACCTTTTCCTAGAATCTCCATTTCCTTTCTAACTGTTTGAACATGACCAGCCCCCCTGGTTATATGTGCTGCTATACACCCCCCTGCCCCATAATTAGATGTCTTCTTTGGAACTTCCAAAGTTCCATCTTGAAGAACATCTTTCTTAACACATGGCCAAACCCATAGAATTCTGTGTGCTAAGTTAGTCACATGCTCTTGGATTAGTACATCTAACCACACTTAGAGATTCACCTCGCTTGTGTATTACTTTCCGTAAACACAAGAGACCACAATTATTAAATGAACAGAGAGTTGGGCAAAATATTGAAACATAATATTGTATTAAAATTGCTTTATTGCTGGCACCAAATTTATATAGTTGATTCACTGTTTCATGCCCAACACATTTTCCTAGGTATTCCACTGGAATTTGCCAAGCAAGCTTCATGGCTAAACCAGACACATCTACTGAGACTGCCTTATTTTGGGTTCTTGGCTTAGGATTTGAACACCTGTTTGTGTGAGATTCCTCTGTGCTTATTCTCCTGGCACCTGTGGGGCAACTGATAGTCCAAGATGACCCTGGAACAGAATCTGATGACACAAATTGAATGCCAGGCCTTATGGGTTGAGTGTGGGGTTCTGCCTTAATGGCCTGAAGTCTTTTGTCGCTGCTTGGGTTTTTCCTAAAAGAAAAAAAAAAAAAAAAGACTTCACTATGCTCATTTTATGGAATCTTCAGAGAATTAGAACACTCTCAGCTATTATTCTATACTGTCTTGTGATAATAATGCTAACAAGAATGACTATGTAGATGAGTAGTATAGTGCTTTAAAGGGTGGGCTGTGGAGCAAGGTTTCTATGGACACCGACCTGAAATTCAGATCTCACATATGTCCCTTACTTTTTTCTAATTTTTTTAATGTTTATTTATTCTTGAGACAGAGAGCAAGCACAAGTGTGGGAGGGGCAGTGAGAAAGGGAGACACAGAATCTGAAGTAGGCTCCAGGCTCTCTGTCAGCGCAGAGCCTGATGCAAGTCTTGAACTTATGAATGGTGAGATCATGACTTGAGCTGAAGTTGGACCCCTAACTGACTAAGCCACCCAGGCGACCCCCATGTATGTTATTTATTAACTGTAACAGACAGACCCTTACGTCTTCAGTCAGCTTACATCTTTAAAAAGCAGAAAGGAAGGTCACTAAGATTGTCTCTCAGGTTTTCTCCTAGAATTTTTATAATTTTGCCTTTTATGCATTTAGAGGTAAGATCCATTTCAAGTTAATTTTTGTATATATTGTGAGGCGTAAGGATCAAAGTTCTTTTTTTTTGTTTTTTTATATGACCAATGTCCAGCACCGTTTTTGTTTTTGAAGACTGTTTTTCCCCCAGTGAATTGCCTTGACAACTTGGTAAAAAGAAGTAAGTTGGAGATACTCACTATCATACTTTCCATATAAATACCATTGCCAAGTATATGGCATGAGATAAGTAGGCAGACACTTCCAAAAGATATATATATATGGCTACATGGACTCTATTCTGTTATCACATCATCTTAATCATGATAATCTTATAGTATGCCTTAATATAAGGTAGTGTATATCCTTCAGCTTTGTTCCTCCCTTTCAGAGTTATTTTTTGCTCTTTAAGGTCCTTTACCCTTCCATAGAAATAGAGTTCATTGTGTTAGGCTTTTTTTAAAGTGTAATTTCTTTTTCATTTTGTACTTTGAATGAGGTTAACATATGATTTTCCTTTTTAAGTTTTAATGTGGTAGATTACATTGATTGGTATTTGAATGCTAAACTGTCCTTGCATTCCTGGGATAAACCTCAGTCATAATATATAGTTTTTAATTTTTTTTATTTTGAGAGAGAGCATGTGCATGTACATGAGTTCAGGGGTGAGGGGAGAGAGAAAGAGAGAGAGAGAGAGAAAGAAAAAGAGAAAGAGAGAAAACACCCCAAGCAGGCTCTGGGCTGTCACCGGGTCTTGAACTCACAAACTGTAAGATCATAACCTGAGTACAGATCTACTCAGATCCTTGACCTAACCTACTGAGCCATCCAGGTACCTCCATAATTTATTCTATTTTATTTTATACATTTTATTGAATTAATTTGCTAAAATTCTATTAAGAATTTGTGCATCTCTCTTAATGAGGTCAGTTGCCAATGCCATTAATCTCCTGTTTTGGTCTACTGGGCTTTTTTTTTAAGTTTTGATATTTATTAGGATAATGCTAGCCTAATAAAATTAGCTGAGCAGTTATTTTCTGGAAGAGTTTCTGTATCAACGATATAATTTTTTCCTTAAGTATTCGGTAGAATTCTGTGCATAAATGACATGGGTCTGAAATTCTATTCCTGGAAATGTTTTAAAACAATTGTTTTAAATATATGGAGTCTGATTTCAGTTTTCAATTTCTTCTTGAGGGAGTGTTCTTAATTTCTGTCATTCAAGGACTTTGTCCATTTCATCTAAGTTATCAAATTCATTGCATAAGGTTGTTCATTACATTTTTTGTGTTCTCTGGATATCTATGTGTCCTGTAGTGTTGATCCTTCTCTCATTCTTAGCATTGGTAATTTGTGTCCTCTCTTTTTTTTTTTCTACTCAGCCTCACTAGAGATGAGTCAATTTTATTTTTCTTCTAAAAATGGCACTATTAATTTTGTTGATTTTTCTCTTTAGTTTTTATATGTTCTATATTTCTACTTGTATTTGCTTTCTTCTCACTTTGGTTTTAGTTGGCTCTTCTTTCTTGTTTTCTTAGAATAAAATTATAGGTTCCCTAATCCCCTGATTTGTCTTCCTGTTTCTAATGACATACCCCACAGTAGTATTTGAGAAGTACTCAAACTCAAGAATCTTTTGCTCACAAGAAATTAAAGAAATTAAAAACATAATACAAACTTTCCAAAATCTAATCCATTGAAGGAAAGATATGAATACTTTAATTGTGTTCTCTCCCCTCCATCCCTTAATAGCAGCTGTTTGAAGAGTCTGTTGGGCTTAGGGCTACAAATTCTCTGATACAGCCTCTAAGAAATCCTAAATTTCCAAAACGCGTAATTTGAGAGGGCATTATCACCTTTGCAGTAGGTAATATAGATATGCCTGACACCCATGTGATGTGATCCATTGTTCTTTCATTAATCCAGCAAGAAGTGTCTTCTAGAATAATTGAAATGAGATTACAAGGAGATAAAGATAATTTGGGCTTGTACCTTTCTTCTGAAACCTCCCTGACATGTATTACCTTTGTGGCTATAGACAATCAGAGATTGCACTTGCATCTATTTCCTGAATTAAGTAAAATTGTATTAGAAAATTTCTAAGTTACCTTATAGCTTTAATTCTATTGTTCTCTTTACTGTAATCACATGATTTTAAGAAATTGACAGAGTTGCAAAATAAATGAGTCATATTCTTATGTTATAAACATATCCAGTCTACTTAGAGTAATAATAAATAACATGTCTAAAGTTAGATTACTATGTAAATCAACATGGACCTCAAATAAGTGGTGCTCATTTTATCATAGAAGGAAAAGTCAATGTGGAAAGTTACTGGGAAGTATTGGTCGAAGAGAAGGAAATTTAACTGGGTTTCTGAAAACAGGAAGATTATATAATATCATAAGGCTTAGTGAAAGCATTCTAAGCAGGAGAAATGGCTTGAACAAAGACATGGTTTAAGAATATTTGGGAGCTGGGGCGTCTGGGTGGCTCAGTCGGTTGGGTGTCCAGCTTCGGCTCAGGTCATGATCTCACGGTTCATGATTTCGGGCCCCGCGTCAGGCTCTGTGCTGACAGTCAGCTCAGAGGCTGGAGCCTGCTTCAGATTTTGCGTCTCGGTCTCTGACCCTCCCCTGCTCACGCTGACTCTCTCTCTCTCTCTCTCTGAAATGGATAAAACATTTAAAAAGTTTTAAAAAAAAAAAAGAATATTTGGGAGATATGGAAACAATTGGTTTTGGTTTCAGTGCTAGGTGGAGGAACTGACTTTATTCCTGCATCATCAGTGGTGAATATTTATATACTGCATTTATAGCTAAGCAGTAGTTTCTCTACTGAGAATAAATGTAAGGCTCTCAAGCACCTAGTTGAGAGTGAGAAGCAGGCACAGAGAAATAAAGAAATGATAGCCTTCAGGAAAAAGTCTAAAATCAGTAGGCAGTAAAGATCCATATCCTAAAAGCTCAGGAAAACCAATCCCGATATTCTATTCAGTCAGAGTTGGAATACAGAATAATATATAGAATTGACTGAATTATCATATGTGGCCAGTGCAAGTTCATATTTTAAAAAAGATGTAGGAATAGCTTAAGCTAAGGAAAAAATAGAAATTTTAAATCTTAAAATAATAAAATAGCAATAAATTTGTTTCTCAAACATACATAAAATATTTGTGGATTATGGGTTAACTGGATGTGGCAAAAGCTATTTTATATACAGGCTTGATTCATATTTTATTTAGTATTTTGATGAATATTTATTATCTTTATAAATACTGGGTAGATTTACATGCCTTGCCCTCATTGTCATACCTTCCATGTAAATACCATTGCCAAGCATATGGCATGAGATAAGTAGGCAGACACTTCCAAAATAGAGATAACTTTTTTAAATTAAAAGACCATATTTTTCCTTTTTTTTATTTTAGATTTTTTTTTTACAAATAGTTTATTGTCAAATTATTTTCCACATAACACTCAGTGCTCATCCCCAAAGTGCCCTCCTCCATGCCCATCCCCCCTCCCTCCCACATCCATCAGTCCTCAGTTTTTGTCAGCATTCAAGAGTCTCTCATGGTTTGCCTCTCTCCTTTTCCCCCACCATTTCCGCCCTTCTTCTCCCCCTTGTTCCTCCGTCAAGTTCCTCCTAATCCTCCTATACGTGCAAACATATGATATTTGTCCTTCTCTGCCTGACTTATTTCGCTCAGCATAACACCCTCAAGGTCCATCCATGTTGCTACACATGGCCAGATTTCATTGTTTCTCATTGCCATGTAGTATTCCATGGTATAGATAAACCACATCTTCTTGATCCATTCATCTGTTGATGGACACTTAGGCTCTTTCCATGTTTTAGCTATTGTGGAGAGTGCTGCTATGAACATTGGGGTACATGTGCTCCTATGCCTCAGCATTTCTGTATCCCTTGGGTAAATTCCTAGCAGTGCTATTGCTGGGTCATAAGGGAGTTCTATTGTTAGTTTCCTGAGGAACCTCCACACTGTTTTCCAGAGGGGCTGTACCAGTTTACATTCCCACCAACAGTGTAGGAGGGTGCCCGTTTCTCCACATCCTCGCCAGCATCTAGAGTTCTCTGATTTGCTCATTTTAGCCACTCTGACTGGCGTGAGGTGGTATCTCAGTGTGGTTTTGATTTGTATTTCCCTGATGAGGAGGGATGCTGAGCATCGTTTCATGTGTCTGTTGGCCATCTGGATGTCCTCTTTGGAGAAGTGTCTGTTCATGTCTTCTGCCCATTTCTTCACTGGGTTGTTTGTTTTTCGGGCGTGGAGTTTGGTGAGTTCCTTATAGATTCTGGATATTAACCCTTTATCTGATATGTCATTTGCAACTATCTTTTCCCATTCCGTTGGTTGCCTATTAATTTTCTGGGTTGTTTCCTTGGCTGTGCAGAAGCTTTTAATCTTGATGAGGTCCCAACAGTTTATTTTTGCTCTTGATTCCCTTGCTTTTGGGGATGTGTCAAGTAAGAAGTTGCTGCGGTGGAGGTCAAGGAGGTTGTTTCCTGCTTTCTCCTCTAGGGTGTTGATAGTTTCCTGTCTCACGTTCAGGTCCTTTATCCATTTTGAGTTGATTTTTGTGCATGGTGTGAGAAAATGATCTAGTTTCATTCTTCTGCATGTTGCTGTCCAGTTCTCCCAACACCATCTGTTAAAAAGGCTGTCTTTTTTCCATTGGATATTCTTTCCTGCTTTGTCAAAGATCAGTTGGCTGTATACTTTTGGGTCCACTTCTGAGTTCTCAATTCTGTTCCATTGGTCTATGTGTCTGTTTTTGTGCCAATACCATACTGTCTTGAGGATGACAGCTTTGTAGTAGAGGCTGAAGTCTGGGATGGTGATACCTCCCGTTTTGGTTTTATTTTTCAGTATTACTTTGGCTATTCGGGGTCTTTTGTGGTTCCATACAAATTTTTGGATAGTTTGTTCTAGTTTTGAGAAGTATGCTGGTGCAATTTTGATTGGAATTGCATTGAATGTGTAGAGTGCTTTAGGTAGTAATGACATCTTAACTATATTTATTCTTCCTATCCATGAGCATGGAATGTTGTTCCATTTCTTTGTGTCTTCTTCAATTTCCTTCATAAGTTTTCTATAGTTTTCATCATACAGATCTCTTGTATCCTTGGTTAGGTTTATTCCGAGGTATTTTATGTTTTTTTGTGCAATTGTGAATGGGATCAGTTTCTTGATTTCTCTTTCTGTTGCTTCATCATTGGTGTATAAAAATACAACCGATTTCTGTACGTTGATTTTGTACCCTGCAACTTGGCTGAATTCTTGGATCGGTTCTAGTAGGCTTCTGGTGGAGTCTGTCGGGTTTTCGATGTAGAGTATCATGTAAAAGACCATATTTTTCACAACAATTTTAGATTTTCAGAAGAGCTGAGCCAATAGTACAAAATTCCAAAGAACTCTACCTATGTAAAAGCTTTCCCTCTTATAAACATCCTATGTTAATATTGTATATTTGTTAAATGAATGAATCACTATTGATATATCATTATCTCAAGATTATTTCTATTTCATTAGTTTTTACCCAATACCTCTTTTCTGTTACAGGATCCCGCTCAGGATGCCACATTGCATTTCTTTTTCATCTCTACTTATCCTTTGTGTAATTGTAACAATTTCTTAGGCTGTCCTTGTTTTTGGTGACCTTGATACTTTTGAAGACTGGTGGTTCAGTTATTATATAGGTTGTCTCTGTTAGAATTAGTCTGGTGTTTTCTCATGTATAAACTGAAGTTACAGATTTTGGGAAGGAAGAGCATAGAGGTAAAGGAGCATTTTTATTATTACGTACTATCAACATGACTTATCGCTGTTGATGTTGCTCTTATTTACCTTGATGAAGTGTCTGTCAGATTTCTCCATTACAGGTAATCTTCCCCCCACCCCATACACTTTGGAAGGAATTAACTATGACTAGTCAACACTTAAGGAGTTGGGGTTATGTTCACCTCGTTTAGGATAGAGTAGCAACAGAATTTATTTTGAATTACTGTGCACAAGAGTTTTGTCTCCTCTCTGCCATTTGACAAAGCAATGGAGTGTGTTTATGTACTAAAACAAATATATACACATACCTTAAATATTTCTCTCTACAAGAATCTGTATCTATGTTAAGTTAAACCTGAGTTGTTACTGAAACCACCAGCTTTTACCTATTATGACATGAATATCCTAGCCTTCTGCCCCTAAATTTAGATTTAGAGGATCTCTAAATTTTTCACTGTGTCAGTGGTTCCCACTATCCACCATTTATTTACCAAAATGCTCATTTTCTGTTTATATGGATAACAGAATCAGAATTTTTAACCTGTAGCCTCATGGAAAACACCTTTATTACTAAAGCACTTACATTCAGTTCCTTTTGTCTTAATTGTACAGACTATTTTTTTCCAAAGTTACTTAGGCCACCCCTTTCTCTCACCAACTTTAGTTATGTTATTTCATTATAAATACAGTTAGATTTTCTTGTTATGATCTACATTCTTTCCTGGAATTACTCACTCTTCTAGATGAGTTTTTTTAATGGGAAACATAAGGTTCACTTGTATTGTAAATTTCTACAGATTTTGATAAAGGTATAATGTCATGTATCCACCATCACATTATCATACAGAACCTTTTTACCACCCTAAAAACATTGTACTTCACCCTTTGATTCCTCCCACCTCTGCCTATCCCTTAATCCTCAACTAACTACTGACTTTTCTTTTTTCTGTTTCTACCTTTACCAGAATGTTATATAGTTGGAATCATACAGTAGACAAATTTTCAAATTGGCTTCTTTCCCTAAGCAATATGTATTTAAGTTACTCAGTGTCCTTTCATACCTTAATACCTCATTTGTTTTGAGCACTAAATAATATTCCATTGTATGGATGTATCACCATATTTATCCATTCACCTACTGAGTAAAGTTGCTATAAACAGTAAGTGTGTAGGTTTTTGTGTGGATAAAAGTTTTTAGTTGAATCGTTGGACTGTTGGAGTGTGATTGCTGTATTATATGAAAAGCCCAGATTTCGCTTTGTAAGAAAATGCCAACTGACTTCCAAAGTGGAGAATTCCCACAAACAATGATGAGAGTTCCTATTACTCCACATCCTTCTTAACACTTGGTTGTCCCAGCTTTTTGAATTTTAGCCATTCTAATAGGGATATGGTGGTAATCCTTGTGGTTTTCCTTTGTAATTCCTTAATAAAAATGACATTGAGCATCTATTCATAAGTTTTCTTTTTGCCATCAAATTATCTGCATTGTAAAGTATCTGTTCAGATATTTATTCGTTGTTTGGACTGTTGGCTTTCTTTCAGTTGAGTTTTAAAAATTCTTTGTGTATTTTGGACACAAATCATTTATGAGATCTGTGTTTCACAAACAGTTTCTCCTATTCTGTGGCTTGTCTTTGTGTTATCTTAAGGGTGTCTTTTGGGGCACCTGGATGGCTCAGTCTGTTAAGTGTTCAACTTAAGGACAGGTCATGATCTCACAGTTCATGAATTCAAGCCCCATGCTGGGCTCTGCTCTGACAGCTCAGAGCCTGGAGCCTGCTTCAGATTCTGTATCTCCCTCTCTCTGACCCTGTCCTGCTCACACTGTCTCTCTCTGTCACTCAGAAATAAATACAAACATTAAAATTTTTTTTAAAGATATAACTAAACCAAAGAGTACTTAGATTTCCTCTAAGTTATAGTTTGTGTTTTATGTTTAAATCTATAATCCATTTTGAATTAATTTTTGTGAAAGGGTTAAGATCTGTATCTACACTCATTTTTTTAAAAATATTTTTATTTATTTCTAGGAGAGAGAGAGATAGACAGCGTGAGCGGGGGAGGGTCAGAGAGAGAGGGAGTCACAGACTGAAACAGGCTCCAGGCTCTGAGCTGGCAGTCAGCACAGAGCCCGACGCGGGGCTCGAACCCACGAACGGCGAGATCATGACCTAAGCGAAAGTCGGACGCTTAACCGACTAAGCCACCCAGGTGCCCCTCTACACTCATTTTTTTAACCTATGTTGTTCAACTGTGTAAGCACCAGGTTTTGAAAAGATTATTATTTCTCTATTGAATTGCCCTAGCTTCTTTGTGGAGATCAGTGACTATATATGTGTGGTTCTTTTCTTTTCCTTTTTTCTTTTCTTTCTTTCTTTCTTTTTTTTTTTAAATTTATCCTGTCTTCTTTTCCATTGATCTATGTCTTTATTCTTTTGATAATACCATGCTGTGTTGATCATTGTAGGTTTATGATAAGTCTTGAATTTGGATAATGTCAAATCTCCAACTTTGTTCTTCAAGCTATTCTGGGGTATTTAATTTTCCATGTTAACTTTAGAATCATTTGTCTCTTTTTTTTTAAATTCTTGTTTAGTGTGGTTAAAGATTTATTAATTTTACTGATCTCTTCTAACAACCAGCTTCTGGTTTTATTGATTTCTCTGTTTCCTGTTTCCAATATCATTTATTTCTGCTCTCAGTTTTTGTTTTGTTTTTGTTTGTTTTTCTGTTCTCTTTAGGTATAATAGGTTTTTCTTCTCTCTAGTTTTCTAAGGTGGAAGATTATATTATTGATTTTAGGTCTTGTCTAATATATGTCTTCACTGATATGAATTTCATTTAAATACTGCTTCTACTTTACGCCACCTATTTGGATAGATTAGGAAATATTTTTAATGTATTGTAACAAATATTCGTGCAATTCAAAATAAATTATAGTTGCTCTTGTGATTTCTTCTTTGATCCATGCTTTTTTAAAGATATGTGCTGTAGATCTTCAAGTTTGGGGGAGGGAAGCTGATTTCCATTTATCTTTCTGTTACTGATCTGTAGTTTAAATCCACTGTTGTCTTGGATACTTTGAAAGACTTCTTTTCAATTTGTTGAAGTATGTTTATGGGACAGGATGTGGTGTATTTTGGTGAATGATTAAGTGAACTTGAGAAGAATATATATTTTTCTGTTGTTGGATGAGGTATTTTATAGATGTCAATTAGATTCAGTTTATTAATGACGCTCTTGAGTTCATCTATATCCTTATTAATTTTTGTCCTGTGAAATTGTCAATTGCTGATAAAAGAGTGTTAAAGTCTCCAACTTTAGTAGAAAATTTATTCTTTCTCCTTGCAACTCCATCAGTTTTTGCCTCAAGTATTTTGATGCTCTGTTGTAGAAAGCATATACATATTAAGAATTCTTATGTCTTCTTGGTGAATTGACTCCTTTATTATTATGTAATGCCTTTCTTTATCTTTGATAATTTTCTTTGCTCTGAAGTCTCCCTTGTCTAAAATTAATATACTTACTCCTCCTTTCTCTAAATTAGTGTTAGCATAGTATTTTTTCTTATGCCTTTACTTTTTGTCTCTTTGTTTTTATATTTAAGGGAGTTTCTTTTAAGCAACTTATAATTGAGTCTTATTTTTTATGCACTCTCACATCCCCTTTAGCTGTTGTATTTAGAGTATTGATGTTAATTTTTTTAATGTTTATTTTTCAGAAATAGTTGGTCAGAGTGTGATCGGGGAGGGGCAGAGAGAGAGAGGGAGATACAGAATCTGAAGCAGGCTTGAGGCTATGAGCTGTCAGCACAGAGCCCAAGGTGGGGCTCAAACTCACAAACTGCGAGTTCATGATCTGAGCTGAAGTTAGATGCTTAACCCACTGAGCCACGAGACACTCAGGTGCCCGCAGATTATTGATGTTTAAAGTGATAATTGATATAGTGGATTAATATCTGCCTTATGTGTTAATAGTCTTTATTCATTGCTCCTTGCCTTTGTTTCCTTTCTTCTACACTTTTTCTGCCATCTCTGGTCTTTTTTTTTTTTTTTTAATGTTTTATTTATTTCTAGAGAGAGAGACAGCGTGAGCAGGGGAGGGTCAGAGAGAGAGGGAGTCACAGACTCCGAACAGGCTCCAGGCTCCGAGCTGGCAGTCAGCACAGAGCCCGACTCGGGGCTCTAACCCACGAACCGCGAGATCATGACCTAAGCGAAAGCCGGACGCCCAACCGACTAAGCCACCCAGGCGCCCCTGCCATCTCTGGTCTTAATTGGGCATTATATTATTCCATTCCTTCCTCCTTTCTTAGCATATCAGTTATACTGTTGAGTGTGTATGTGTGTGTGTGTGTGTGTGTGTGTGTGTGTGTTTTCTTGGTTTATATTTTTGTTTTTTTTTTACTGTTCTTAGTAATTGCATCTGTGTTTGCAGTATACATTGGTAACTAATCCAAGTCCTCTTTCAAATTACACTATCCCACTTCAAGAGTAGAACAAGTATTATATAATCAAGTATTTCCAATTCTTCCCTCTTGTTTCTTATAATATTATTGTTGTTGATTTCAGCTATCCATAAGCTATAACTGTCAGATAGAATGAAGCTGTTATTATTTTGGATAAACTGTTAGGTGTTAGAGCAATTAAGAATAAGAAAAATAAAAGATTTTATTTTACCTTTATTCCTTTGCTAACACCCGTTCTTTTGTCATGTATATCTGAATTTTTTACTTAAATCATTTTCCTTCTCTTTGGAGGAGAATAATTTTTTTTTTTTTTTTACAAATAGTTTATTGTCAAGTTGGTTTCCATATAACACCCAGTGCTCATCCCCATAAGTGCCCCTTTCTGTGCCCGTCCCCCCTCCCCCCCCACATCCATCAGTCCTCAGTTTTTGTCAGCATTCAAGAGTCTCTCATGGTTTGCCTCTCCCCCTTTCCTCCACTATTTCCCCCCTTCTTCTCCCTCATGGTCCTCTGTTAAGTTCCTCCTAATCCTCCTATATGTGCAAACATATGATATTTGTCCTTCTCTGCCTGACTTATTTCGCTCAGCATAACACCCTCAAGGTCCATCCATGTTGCTACACATGGCCAGATTTCATTGTTTCTCATTGCCATGTAGTATTCCATGGTATAGATAAACCACATCTTCTTGATCCATTCATCTGTTGATGGACACTTAGGCTCTTTCCATGTTTTAGCTATTGTGGAGAGTGCTGCTATGAACATTGGGGTACATGTGCTCCTATGCCTCAGCATTTCTGTATCCCTTGGGTAAATTCCTAGCAGTGCTATTGCTGGGTCATAAGGGAGTTCTATTGTTAGTTTCCTGAGGAACCTCCACACTGTTTTCCAGAGGGGCTGTACCAGTTTACATTCCCACCAACAGTGTAGGAGGGTGCCCGTTTCTCCACATCCTCGCCAGCATCTAGAGTTCTCTGATTTGCTCATTTTAGCCACTCTGACTGGCGTGAGGTGGTATCTCAGTGTGGTTTTGATTTGTATTTCCCTGATGAGGAGGGATGCTGAGCATCGTTTCATGTGTTTGTTGGCCATCTGGATGTCCTCTTTGGAGAAGTGTCTGTTCATATCTTCTGCCCATTTCTTTACTCGGTTGTTTGTTTTTCTCCTTGACCTCCACTGCAGCAACCTCTTACTTGACACATCCCCCAAAGCAAGGGAATCAAGAGCAAAAATAAATGATTGGGACCTCATCAAGATTAAAAACTTCTGCATGGCAAAGGAAACAACCCACAAAACTAATAGGCAACCAACAGAATGGGAAAAGATAGTTGCAAATGACATATCAGATAAAGGGTTGATATCCAGAATCTATATGGAGGAGAATAATTCTTAAAACATTTCTTACAGAGCGGATCTATTAGTGTGACAAATATCCTTGGCTTTTGTTTATTTGGAAAGCGTTTATTTCACCTTCACTTTTAAAGGATAATTTTATATAGAATTGTATGCTGGTATTTTGTTTTGAATTTCAACACTTTAAATATTTCACCCCCTGTGCTTCTTGCTTATATGCCAAGAGAACTCTGATGTAATTCTTCTTCTTTTTCCTCTATAGGTAAAGTGTTCTGTACCCCCCGAAACTACTTCCCATATTTTCTCTGTTCTAGGTTTTCTACCATTTAAAATTTTATTTAAGTTTAAATTTAAAAATTTATCCTGCTTTGTATTCTCTGAGCTTCTTATATCTGTAGTTTGCTGTTTGTCATTAATTTTGGAAAATATTTGGCCATTATAACAAGTATTTCTAGTACTGTTTTCCATCTTTATTCTTCCAGCATCCTCATTACATGTATGTTAAACCATTTGCAATTGCCCCACTTTTATATTGAATATTCGCGCACTGTCTCTCTCTCTCTCTCTCTCTCTCTCTTTCTCTCTCTCTTTGGCAGTTTAATTGGGGAAGTTTCCATTGAGATATCTTCAAGTTGACTAATTCTTCAACTATGTCCTGTCTACTGGTGTGACCATCAAAGGCATTCCTCATTTCTGTTACAACACTGATACTGATTTCTAGCATTAACTTTTGATTACTTTTAGAGTTCCCATTTACATCTCTGTTTACATCACCTATCTGTTCTTGCATGTTTTCTGCTTTATCCATTAGAGTTATTAACATACTCGTCATAGTTATTTTTAATTATCTACCTGGTCATTCCAAATCAGTATCATATTTGAATCTGGTTCTGATGTTTGGTTTATCTCTCCAACTGTGTTTTTCCTTGCTTTTATAGTATGCCTTCTGATTTTTTGTTGAAAGTGTATCTAATGTGGGGCACCTGGGTGGTTCAGTCGGTTAAGCGTCCGACTTCAGCTCAGGTCATGAAGTTATGGTTCGTGGGTTTGAGCCCTTGTCAGGCTCTGTGCTGACAGCTAGCTCAGAGCCTGGAGCCTGTTTCAGATTCTGTGTTTCCCTCTCTCTCTGACCCTCCCCTCATCATGTTGTTTCTATCTCTTTCTCTGTCAAAAATAAATAAAACATTAAGAAAATTAAAAAATAAAAAAGTGGATCTAATGTATAGGGTAATAGGAATTGAGGATAAATAAATAAATAAATCCTAGGGTATAATTATATGCGAATCTGGCTAGCAGCTGGTTTCTATTTAGTGGTTGCTTCAGCTCTAGGTGCCAGAGGCTTCATTGTCCTTCAATTTTCTTTTGTTTTTATCCCTGTTGCCTTTGGTTTCCTTAAGAACACCCTCTTAATAAAGTCTGTGTTTTCACCTCTTTTTGTTGTAATCCGCTGTATACTGCAGTCTTGTTAATGTGGCATTAGTGTAGGTGCAGATAGTACTTCACCATTTAACTACTAGATCCCAGTCATGTATTGGGCCCAGGTCCCTGAAGTGTGGCCTTCAAAAGTGTTTCTGGCTTTATTCTTCTTCTTTTCATGACCAGACGGTTACAATGGATTGAACCTCCCTTTCCTTCCGATAGATAATTGCCCTTTCTTCAAGTAAATCAGGCTCAGTAAAGTCACTTCCCTTGGGGAGTGTAGGCTCTGTGTTCAAGAATGCTCTGGGCATATTTGAAAATAGTCACTTTTATCCTCCCCCAGCCTAAAATCATCAGGAACTTTTCTAGGATCTTCACCATGAACCTTGGGGGAGAGATTTCTGTGGAGGTAAAACTGACGAAAGTGTAGGCCTCCTGCTCACCAAAGGCAGGAACCTTAGGAGGTTTTCAGTCTCAAACTAATCCACACTCAGCCTCCAGCAATTCACCAAAATTACCATTTATTTATGTGACCTCGATTCTCTGATGGGCCTAATAAAAGTAGTTTATTTTTAGTTTTTTAGTTTATTCAGCTTTTTTCTTGTAATGACAGCAGTGATGACTTCCAAATTCTTTGTATATTAGAGCTGAAACAAAATCCTTTTCCCAAGATCAGTAACCTTGAAAAACTGTCTCACTGTTACAGCATTGTTCCTATTCATCTTGAACTCTTAGGGACCGGGTAACTGGTAGATTTGAGACTTTTACTCACCTTCTAAATCAAGTCCACATTCCTCCTCTTCATAGTTCCCAAAGACAGATATCTTTAAATAAAATAATTTTTAGAATGGATTCTGGATGTAGGCAATGTTCGGGGCAATAGTAGGTGGTAGATGCTTGATAACTAATTAAGTGGATCTATCAATTGATTTCTTAATGGAATGGATTTCAGAGATGAATCAATTCAAATCCTTCATTATATAGATAGGAAACAGATCTCTTGAGAGGAAACAATTTCACTTAGTCCCTACCAACTAGCTCATCCTGGTCTAGAAGCTAAATTTCTTCCTTCCCAATTTAGTTCTTGTTTCACTGCCCTGTGCTATCACCCAATGGGTGTCTTTTACTAATGTTTTTTTTCTGGCTTAATGTATACACAAAGAAATTTGTATGTAGTCTTACCTTTTCGTGAATACCTCAGTAGTGCTCAAAATTTAGAGAATATAATATCAAAATGAGTTTTCCTTAAATAAAAACGAACATATAAAATGCCCCTCTGCTTTAGAAAGTCATAAAAACTATAGCATCTGGAAATAAAAGGGAACCCATGACATAGTTCTTTGAAAGAACAAACATAAAGAATTAAACCTTCCTGAAGCTTCATTTATATAATGCATAAAATCTTATCTCCCATTAAAAGATTTCTTTTATTGCAGACCTTACTTGCCTTAATGAGGACTAGGAATTCTGTAAAATAAAGAAATTTTCTCTTTACTATTTTTTATAAATGTGGGTATTTTATAATTTAATATGTACTATATGTGTGTGTAATAGGTATGTACACACACACACAATGAACACATGTAATTCATATCATGGAATGCTTCCCGGGAACTTTGATTTTAATAATAAGATAACTCTCCCTTCCAATAATTGCTTTTTTCCTTGATACCTTAAAAACCTTGAAACATCAATGAAAAATAAGCTGTGTTTCCTTAACTGTGCACATTGCCATACAATCAAGCTGATGTCTTGGAGATTTATCTAAATTTTCTAAATTGGGATTCCCAATACTGAAAGAGGGTCCAGATATACAGCAGGGCTCTCATAGGCTGCAGACTATGAGGTAAAAAGAGAATGAAGAGTACGGTCAGGAGCAAAGATAGTCGCAAGAATCATAAAATTGCAGGGAAGAAAAGTTAATCAAAAAAATTAAGGACAGGGGCGTCTGGTGGCTCAGTCCTTCTGGATGGCTCATGACCGACTTCCGCCCAGGTCATGATCTCACGGTTCAGTAAGTTCGAGCCCTGCATAAGGCTCTCTGCTGAACACTTATAAGGCTCTAACCTGAACACCTACTCAGAGCCGGGAGCCTGCTTCAGATTCTGTGTCTCCTTCTCTCTCTGCCCCTCCCCGCGCATGCTCTGTCTTACTCTATCTCTTAAAAATAAATAAATGTAAAAACAAAAATTAAAAAAAAAAAAGAATTAAGGACAGAAGAAGAAAATGGGGCTCTGCAAACAGAAATGGCTAGTTTAGAAAGAAAAGCTGCAGAGATGTCTTGACGCTTCGTAGCATTGCATTATGTTTCCTTTGTGGAATTGTTGGAATCCTAGAGACCATCTTTTTTTAAAACAAATTTTTTAAAGACTTTTATTTATTTGTGGGGGAGAGGGGGTAGAAAGTGAGGAGATGCAGAATCTGAAGCAGCCTCCAGGCTCTGAGCTGTCAGCACAGAGCCTGATGCAGAGGTCAAACTCATGAACCATGAACGAGATCATGACCTGAGCCAAAGTCAGATGTTTAATTGACTGAGCCACCCAGGCACCCTATCCTAGGAACCATTTGTCTTAAAAAAAATAATAATAATAATAATAAAGAGGGGTGCCTTGGTGGCTCCATTAAGCTTCCGACTTCGGTTCAGGTCACGATCTCACTGTCCATAGGTTCGAGCCCGCGTTGGGCTCTGTGCTGACAGCTCAGAGCCTGGAGCCTGCCTTGGATTCTGCTTCTCTCTCTCCGACCCTCCTCTACTCACTCTCTGTCTGTATGTGTGTGTCTCTCTCTCAATGTAAATAAACATTTAAAAACAATAAAGAAGGAAAAAAGATTGTTGAACAGATGGGATCCTACAATTTTGGGGGTTTTTAAAAAATTTTTAAACATGTATTCATTTTTGAGAGACAGAGGGAGACAGAGCACAAGCCAGGGATGGGCAGAGAGAGAGGGAGACACAAAATCTGAAAGAGGCTCCAGGCTCAGAGCTGTCAGCACAATGTCCGACGCGGGGCTTGAACCCACAGACAGTGAGATGATGATCTGAGCTGAAGTTGGACCTTAATCAACTGAGCCACCCAGGTGCCCCCAAATTTTTTGAACTGTACTCTTCCCCACAGATAGCAAAATTCTACTGTAATTTCACATAAATCATTTCACACCTACCTCCCAAATTTGACTCTAAGGGGTTTTTTTTTTTTTTTAGACAGAAGAGATTGTTTTATTTATTAATTTTAATTTTACATATTTATTACATTTTATTCTGAGAATCAGGCTACACCATACATTCTGTATCATACAGAATACAAAGATACAGTAGAAACATGATAAATGTTAAATAAATGAATCTCTACAACCATGTTTTTCAATCTTGAAAATTTCTGTTTCATTACAACAAACATGCAGATGATCCCATGTATGTATACCTTCTACCAGCTGTGAAAGCTGTTCATGTACATCACCCATACGGTCTGGAGTTTTAATCTTCTATGTCCATTTTATATTGCTACACTGTTAACAAGGTAATATATCTAAAGTGAGTTTTATGATATCACCTCCTTTTCAGTTTTCGTTTAAAGTTTGTTTATTTATTTATTTATTTATATAGAGAGAAAGAGAGGGGAGAGTGAATAGGGGCAGAGAGGGGGAGGGGGAGGGAGGGAGGTAATTCCAAGGAGGCTCCGTGATGTCAGCGAAGAACAGGGCCTAATGCTGGGCCTGATCTCACAAGTCCTGAGATCATGACCTAAGCCAACATCAAGAGTCTGAGACTTAACTGACTGAATGACCCAGCACCCCAGTCACCTCCTGCTTTAAGTTATACAATGGCTTTCCTTTGCTGTTAGGAAAAACTTATTTTTACCCATGGATGGTGCCTGCCTCCCTTGCCAGTACTATCTGGCCTCACATTCCCTAATGCTTAGCATTCTATTTTTAATTGTATTTTGAAAAGTATCTGACATAGTCAATAAATATTTGTTGAATTAATGTTACTGAAGCAAAAAAGAATATTCATAGGAGCATCTCCTTTTGAAATACTTTGATCATTAAATTCAAGTAACCAACTTAGAGAAAAACAAACAAAAAACCAATTTCCTAAACTGCTGTATCTCAGTGTGAAAGGAAAATTTCTTATCTGAGATACAAATCTGAGCAAAGAGAAGACCCGCATAACCCTTCCTGTCCCAGGGCCTCCTTTCGTTAACTCCTATACCACTGTGGATCAGAATAACTGGGATAGATCTTCTTTTCCTTGTTTACGTGTTGAGTGACCTTGGACTCTACTAAACTTCTCTGTCTCTTTTTTTTAATCCTTAAAATAATTGCAACTAGTAATGTTTACAAAAATATCAGTGTATCATATGGCTCTACTAAAATACAAATCATTCAATACAATACTTGCTATAGCATTCTATTTACTCCATTTATGTTAAGTATAATCATTTCCTCTCCTTTTTACTCATGTCTTCACTCCACATTTAATGAATACCTATTTATGTATGTAAATATATAAAGGCCCTGTCTCCAAATATAGACATTCAACAGCATCTCTGTCACGTTGTTCTCTTTGGTCATCTTCACTTGGACTCTTTCACCATGTCTTTGATGATATTTTACATCCTTTGCTACCTTTTGACCGTTCATGTAAACTTTTTCTTATCTTCTAAGCCATGTACTCTTTTTCCTCATTTAGGTCCTGAATTCATATCTATCTTCGTTTTCTCTGGCTATCTATTCCTAGACTTTTGTCTACTGATTTCCCTAAATTGAGTGGGAACAAGAGTTGAAATTGGGTGAAGAAATGGAAATTAAGGAAGATGAAAATGTTAATTTTCATTTATATCAATTTCCAAGTACTATTGACCAACTTAAATCATCTTTGCCATTCTTTTACTAGATGGTCTAAGCAATTGCCTAAAATCTCCAGGAATTAAAGAAAAAGACACTAATGCACCTGACGATTGAAACTTTCAGATACAAACATGAAACCAAAGCTTATTTATTTATATATGGATCATTGGAAACAATTATATCATTGCCTCAGCAGTGAGCTAGTTCAGTGACTATGGCTTATTCAGGAATTTTTCATGCTTTGTTAACAAGCCATTAGCACCACTACCAGTTCATTAGTTCTGACTTTGAAAAATACTTCCTCAAACCTCACTGTTGTTCAAAGTATTGTAATTGAAATAGGATATTTGAGAATATCCAGGTTGGGGCAAATTTCACACAAATCAGGCATTGTGGGGAATATGCTTTATAGAAATATTCCTATGGATGAATAACACATCCTCAAAATGATCTAAGATAAGGTTACATGTACAAATAGGAATGCTATAATGGCTTAATTATTTTTTTCCTTTTCTTTACTGAGCTGTTCCAGCTCAGTTATCATATTCTGTACTTTTATTAGTGGCCATGATGATGATGATGACGATGATGATGACGATGATGATGATAGTAATGTAGGAAGCTGCTGGTGATCTTCATTTATTTAAGATGATTATCCAAAATAAACTTTTCAAGTGATTCTTTAACTGCCATTGACCTTTCATGCTGCTGCCTCCTTCTCCTGTTCTTTTTCCCTCTACTTCTGTCTTCTGTATAGTCTTCCCCACAAAACTATACTATACAAGCATAGTATTCATGTTAGTTTTCTTATGTACATTGCTCTTCTTTGAATAGAATCAATAATTCCAAGTCCAGGCTCGAGAATACAAGGCTAAGAGATAGGCATGATAAACTAGGGCTTGCCACTGTTTCAATTAGAATACCACTTTCTCATATCATTTCTGTCTCCTTTGGCATTTACACATTTTCCATAAGGTCAGTGTGGTTTAGTCTGATGTCAAAGCTTCCTAAACTGCTTCATGATGCAATGTTTATTTATCTCTGCCTTAACTCAAGTATCTACACTTGCTTTCCTTCTTTCTTCCAACTTTCTCCTGTTGATATTATTTCTCCTGGTTAGAACTCTGAATTAGGAAAAACAAACAAACAAACAAAGACGGCATATATGTGCAGTTCATCCTCTAGCCCAACTTCCATAGGGATATTCCTGACTTTGCTTAATTCCTATAGAAGTCTTGAGACTATATTGATTAAAGCAAAGGAAAATTGGTGTGGTCTTTCAGGATACATCTGTTGTCTATTCTGGTGTTGGAATTAATTAGATCTGATTGTCCTCTTCAAACAGGACAAATTTACTCTCTGTTAGGTCCATACTGATTTGGCTGTGGCTTGAAATGTTTAAAACTTCATGTTTTTTAGAGATGTTATTTATTTTCTATTTACCTTGTCTTATATTTTTAACTACATTTCTATATGGTGGCTTCAATCTACTATTTTTTTCATGAATCTCACCCAAGTCAAGTTAACTGTTGAATGCTTAAAACCTTATAAGCAGGCTAGACATACTAGATTTTCAATAGGTGAATATTAGTTAATAAATATTCAAATCATAGGTTTGGTAAATAACTTAGCGTCATTATGTCTTAGTGATTTAACTACAATGGCAGAGTCTCTCTTTCTTCTTTCTTTTGCACTCAAAGTATGATTTCCATATATTGTTAGTGACATTAAGAACCTGAGGTTAAATTCACATGGGATCAAGCTACAGTCATCCAAAAAGAAGTAATTTCTGTTAACAATCACTGGTAAATAATTAAGAATATCTCACTAATATTCCTGGTATATCTTGATTATATGTTTTTCGCTTATATTTTCAAAATTCTCTTATAATTTTGACATTTGAGTCAATATTTCTCTGAGGCAGATATGAATAGTGTAAATGTTGCCATTTATAAATCAGAAAACAGAGTCACATACTGTTTAAGTGGTATACATAGATCACAGAGACAGCCAAAATATTTATTTGGCATATTCTTTTTTGAGAATAATTAAAATAACCATACCTAAATAGAAATGACTTTTCTTTGTATTTTCTCCCAATGATCTGTTACTAGAGAAGTAGTGAAATATTAGAAAAAGAAATACAAAGATACCATGAAAATACTCAGTATTTAAATTACATCATTGTTATTCTTTAAAACATCATCCCTAGAGCCTACTTGCTAAATCGATATCTAGACAACTTTGGAAATAATATTTAAGGAATTGCATTATGCATTTTCATATATAGGGAGAAAATTTCTATTCAAAATTAAACTATGAATTATATAAAAGACAATAGAGTAAAATAACTCAAAGAAGTTATCACATAGTGCAGTATTTTATATGAAATGTTTTATTCTTGCCTTTATGTGTCACTAACAAAATTGCCTATATTATTTCTCTAAGGAACATTTTTATACTTCACCTATTTTGTTGATATGTTGTTATGCTCTCTCCTTTATAGATGGTAGAGCAAGTGTCCTGATTAACTTCAATTGTTTCCAGTTTACTTAGTGTTGTTACTCTAATTGTGAAACAAACTTTTCATCTTACCTTTGATACTATCTAGTTTATCATTAGGAGGAACAGATTTGCATGAAGATATTACCCATGTAAATGCTTTCAGATTATTGCAAGTAAAAAATAAACCACTGAATCATTATGAGCTCATTAGAAGAAAGATGTTATGTAAGTGCAAAATATTATCATTTTATCTGACAAATACCATTAGTTCATTATGAAATACAGCATTCAATTACCTACAACATGGAACAGAAATGAGAAGCTTTGTTAGGTCCTGCTAAAGTGTTATTCTGAAATTGCTTTTTAAATTTATCTGGCACTACACTTTTGTTATTAAAGAAAGAATGAGCCTCATTTAATTCAGAAAATTCATTGTTTCCTTTCAGAATAAGCTTATTAGAAGGCATAAATAGCATAGTGAATAGCAACTTGCTTGAATATAACTTCTATGTTTCTGTAAGATTACAGTCATGAACGAG
This sequence comes from Hyaena hyaena, assembly GCF_003009895.1. Classification (NCBI taxonomy): domain Eukaryota; kingdom Metazoa; phylum Chordata; class Mammalia; order Carnivora; family Hyaenidae; genus Hyaena; species Hyaena hyaena. The sequence goes on from NW_024081136.1 coordinate 873,309, forward strand.
TTAGGGTTCATGGTATGCTTTACATGACATTATACATTATTAATAATAAGTGGACTATGAAATATTAAGGATGTATGCATATATATTTTGATTGCTAGGGGAACCATTATTTTTAAAAGGGAATAAAATAGCTAAAAGCTAACAAAAAAATAAAATAGAATTCTAAAAAAAATTCAAATAATAAAAAAAGAACAAAGACAGGAAATAAGGAACTGAAACAGGATGAGTAGAAAAAATAAATTATAAACCTAAACCTAAACATAGTAATTATCACATTAAATATTAATGGACAAAACTCACCAATTAAAAGGAAGAGGTGTCAGAACAGATAACTTTAAAAATCCATATGCTATTCATAAAAGCATGTTATTTGAAGATAAATGAATAAAAAAGTCAAGCAAATATTTTTAAAAAGCAGTTATATTAACATCCTATATGCAAGTATGAGAAAAAAAATCCTTACCAAATTATTAGCTAATCAAATTCAATGATCTATGAAAAGACAATGCATCATAACCAAATGAAATTTTTTTCCAAGAATGCAAGGATGATTTAGCATCCAAAAATCAAGTGAATGTAATATAGTGATAGTATAAAGGAGAAAAATCTAAGAGAATTATAATTGATGTAGAATAAACATCTGGAATAATTTACTCTTTTATGATAAAAACTCCTATTAGAAAAGGAATAGAAGTAAACTTTTTTTTTTAATTTTAGAGTGAAAGAAAGTGTAAGTGGGGAAGAAGGGCAGAGAATAGAGAATTTCAAGCAGGCTCTATGCTCAGTGCAGAGTCCAATGTAGGGCTCAGTCCCACGACCTTGGGATCATGACCTGAGCCAAAATTAAGAGTCAGACACTTATCCCACTGAGCCACCCATGGTCCCCTAGAAATAAACTTTCACAGTCTGATTAAGGACATCTGCAAAAAGGCTTCAGCTAACATTATATTCAATCTTGAAAGGCTCCAAGCCTTTTACCTCTGATTAGGAACAAGCAAAGGTAACCTTTCTCACCACTTTTATTTAGCATCATACTGAAGTTTCTTTCAAATTCAGTAAGGAAGGAAAAGTCATAAAATGCATACAAACAAGTAAAATTCATTTACAGATGAATGATCATAAATGTAGAAAATACTAAGAGATTCAAAAATAGTTATTAGAACTAATAAAATTAGTGAGGTTTCATATGGAATGTCAATATATAAAAACATTTATTTATGTATTTTTATACTAGGAGCAACTAGAAAATTAAAGATTCACAATAGCATGAAAATACTTAGTGAAATGCCTGGGTGACTTAGTCAGTTAAGCATCTGACTATTAATTTCAGCTGAGGTCATGATCTCCCAGTTCATGAGTTTGAGCCCCACAATGAGCTTTATGCTGACATTGTGGAACCTCATGAGATTCTCTGTCTCCATCTCTGCCCTTCCCCTGCTCAAGCACAAACACTCTCAAAAAATAAATCAACTTTAAAAAATACTTAGAGGGGTGCCTGGGTGGCTCAGTCAGTTAAGCGTCTGACTTTGGCTCAGGTCATGATCTCATGGTTTGTGAGTTCTAGCCCCATGTCAGGCTTTGTGCTGACAGCTGACAGCCTGGAGCCTGTGTCAGATTCTCTCTCTCTCTCTTTCTCTCTCTCTCTCTCTCTCTCTCAGAAATAAATAAACATTTAAAAAAAAGAAAAAAAATACTTAGAAACAATCTTTTAATAAAAGATAAGCAGGAATTAAGAGCTGAAGTGGGGAACTACAAAATAATTGCAAAAGGAAATTAAGTAAGACAAATGAATAGGATAATGCCCCATTTTCACATGCTGGAAGACTCATTAAGACTAAAATACTCTCCAAATTGAATTATAGATCCAATATATTCTGAGTCAGGGGACATATTGAGAACCTATTCTTGAGACCATCTCAGAACCTCTTCTAGATACTATCCTCCCACTTGCCTACATTCACAGATGGAACTGTTCTATGGTAGACCTGAGGTTTTGAGGGTAGCAGCACCTCTGGTGTCTTCTGAGACACTGATAAAAAAAAAAAAAAACTCTGAAAGAAGTAACAACTTTTCACATTCCTTAGCTAATCCTCACTTGAGCATCCATAAGTGGTTTCAGTAATCAGAATTATAAATAATATGTGAATAGGTTTTTCTAATTTAAAGATCACATACAGAGGCATTATTTTATGTGATGGGTGTATACGCCACTTTCCATGATTCTTCTGAGTATTTTCCCTGGAGCTTAGAAAAGATGTAGCCCACCTGTATTACTGCACATAGCAGGAGATCATCAGAACACGTGAAAGTATGAGAACTCTCAAGACACATATTTCTCTTGAATTTAGTATTTACCATTTCAACAATAGGATCTGTGATGGAAACAGTGATGGGCAAAATCTGACTTTCTTGCTTCTTTCAAGGAGATCATAGTCTTGCTAGAGAAACCAACATAAATATGTAATTACTAATTAAACATATTTCTAAAGGAGTTAACATAGGCAGAATAATAAAGGAAGTGTTTTCTAAGAAAATAAAGCTCTGAGGTTTAAAGATGATTAGAAGTTAACCAGACAGGTAAGTATACTCTGCCCAGAGAGGACATGTGCAACAGCTCTCCAGGATAAGTGGTCCACATAGTGTTATGAAATTGATAGGTCACACTGGCTGAAGCATGGTAAGGCAGACGGGCATAAGCACAAATGAGAATTATGCTCATAAGAATTCACATAAGACTTTATAGTACAAAGCAGTTTTTCCCCTTTATCCAAGAATGGTTGTAGAATCATCAAAACCTTTAAATATGGAAAACATTTGACTGGAGTTGTGTTTCAGAAAAGAAAATCAACTCTAGATGGGTTGTAGAGAAGGAAATCAATGGAGAGAGAAGTAGGTAGAGGTATAGAGAAGTAGGTAGTAGTGGTACTGGGCTGGAAAGAAGAGCTAATGAAGACATAATTAGACATGGTCAAGCCAAGAGATGGGAAGTGTTTTTGAAAGAATTGATAAGAATCAACGTAAGCTTCTATTTGAGTGATTTGATGGAGATTGACAATGGTGAACGGCACTGAATTGAGAAGCAAGGCTCCTCAAAATAATCAATAATCATTCAACAGAGACACAAAGACTTTCCCTGAGCAAGATAACCTAAACAGTGTAAGCATACCAACATTGCTCTTAAGCAAATTTCAAAATAAGGGTCACTTCATTTTTTTCATCTTGCACTCGTCTCTTTTATTTTATTGACACTAATAGGTGATTATCAGAAGTCAAAAGCACTGAACTTATTTCCTACCAGTAAAAGTTTATTTCCTGCATTTTCCCTCAGTAGAAAGTCAGCTTAATGAAGACAAAGAATTTTTTTTCTCTGTTGTTTGCTTAGCTACCCTCAACCTCTCAACCAGAGCCTGGCCTGTAGCACATACTCAGTAAACATCTGTCAAAGAAAAGATAACAACTCCTTGAAAGTGTCCTCAGTTACTTCACATTCTTATTTGCTACCAGATAAAAAGAGAAGTGAGACAGTAAGACAACTGACAACTTGGAATTCATTGGTTTTGTATATAAATGTAACTAATTTATGCATGTTTATTTGAACCCTACAACTTTACTGAATGTATTTACTCAAATAGTTTTCTTTGTATGTCTTAATCTCTAGGATTTTTTATCTAAAGATCATGTAATATACAAATCATGGACAATTTTACTTGTTCCTTTTCAATTTCGATAACTTATTTCTTTTCCTTGCCTGGCTGCTCTGGCTAGTACTTCCAGTACAATGTTGAAGGAAATTGGTGAGAACAGGCATCCTTGCCTTGTTCCTGATCTTAGAGAAAAGCTTTCAGAATATACAATGGGGAAAATATAGTCTCTTCAACGAATGGTGCTGGAAAAATTGAATATCCATATATAAAATTAAAATTGGACCCTCATCTTATTTTGTATACAAAAAGCAACTCAAAATGGATAAAGGCCTGAACATAAAACCTGAAACAATCAAACTCCTAAAAGAAAACAGCGTATGGGAAAATCTTTTTGATTTTGGACCTGGAAATATTTTCATGGATGTGACATCAAAAGCACAGATGACAAAAGAAAATAGACGAGTGGGATTATATCAAAGTGAAAATCTTTGGCACCTCAAAGGAAACAGTTAACAGAATGAAAAGGCAAACTACAGAATGGAAGAAGATTTTTATCTGATAAGGAGTCTGTCTCCAAAATGTGTAAGACATTGCCATAACTTGATAGCAAGAAAAAAAAAAGAATAACCCAATTAAAAAATGAGCTAAGGACTAAATATACATTTCTCCAAAGGAGGCATACAGATGTCCATCAGGTATATGAAAAAATATCAACATCAATAAGCATTATGGAAATATCAAAACCACAATGAGATATCACCTCATACCTGTAAGAATGACTATTAATTAAAAAAAAAAAAGACAGTAAACATTGGTGAGGATTTGGAGAAATTGGACCCTTTACATGCTGTTGGTTGGAATGCAAAATGACACAGCTGCTATAGAAAACAATATAGAGGTTCCTGAAAAAATTAAAACTAGAACTACCATATGATCATATATGTACCCATAACTACCATAAATCTCATTTCTGGGTATTTATCTAAAATAATTGAAATCAGGATCTCTAAGATATTAGCCCTTCTCTGTTCATTGCAGCACTATTCACAATAGCCAAGAAATGCAATAACCCAAGTGTCCACTAACAGATGAATAAAAAATTGTGCCATATAGATACAATGGAATAGTTTTCACCTTTAAAAAGAAGAAAACTCTGCATTATGCAACAACAGGACTGAACTTCGAAGATACTATGCTAGATGATTCTCTGTCATCCAAAGACAAATGCTACATGACTTCACTTTTATGAGGTATCTAAACTAGTTAAATTCATAGAATCAAAGAGTGGAATGATGGTTACCAAAGCCTGGAGAAGGAACAGTTACTAATCAGCGGGCAAAAAGCTTCAGTTAAAGCAAGAGAAATAAGTTTCAGAGATCGGTATAACATTGTACCTATAATAAAAAATACAGTATTGGAGACTTAAAAAGTTTTTTGAAGAGGACACATCTCATGTTAAGTGTGTTTACGACAATGAAATAACTTTAAAAAAAAAAAACAGGAATAAGACACTTTCCTAGTAGTAACATGGACTCTAGAAAAGTAGAACCCTGTTCTTAAGCCAGTCAGGAATAAGGTTTCTCTTTCCCTCAAAAAAATAAGCAAAGACTTCTGTCCATAACATGAACAAAAATGATGTATGCCTTGTTCAAGCAATATAAATATTATAATTTATATCCTAAGCAAAATAAATTTCACAAGTATAAGATTATCTAGACGATAAACAGACAAAGAAATTATAGTTGAGTCTAAGTTGGGCTGATTCCTGATGAAAGGGCTAACATATTATGGACTGATCTGTCCATAAGTTGATATTACATTGGCGAAGCTCAGAGATTGACTACATTTTTCTACATTCTTCTCCTCTGTTGTTTGGGTATATATATATTATCAACTTCTCAGTCAACCCACTAAGACTATTCTGGTGAAACAGCAGTACAATTATTTTTCTAAATGATTTCATCGATTTATTTTGACAAAGAATGACTTTTTAACTAAAATACAATACTTAGTTTCTGAAATCTCCACATCAAAGTAAAATATCCAGAGGGGAGGGAAATAAGCTTCCCATAGAGAAGGAATGAAGAACAGTTCACATTCATTTTCCCAAATGCCATATGCTCTTTGGATTTGGTCTGCAATCTGGAGCTGAGGGCTATAACGGCCCCTGCTGGGTAAAACATCCGTTAGGAGCAGACATTTGTTGGTGTGCAACTGAGAAATGCAGACACTTGGCATTCACAGATCATAGTCTGAAATAACAGTGAACGTGTTTTAGCAGGGAGAAAAAAAAAGAAATATCTTGGCAACTCTGCAACATTATGCAAAAAGTAGTTCCAGCCTTTGGAATTATGTTATCATTAAGGAAATCTACTTAATTTTTTTTCCCTGAGCACTTCTCTGCCCTTCTCTGTCTTGGACTTATTTTGTTATGAAAATGCTTCTATTTGTGATTATATGTATACAGAAAGATGTATGAAAATTGATTTTATAAACTGAAAAACAAATTGGTGTGTAGTTCATTCATACTCAACAGCTTCTGTTACTGGAATTCCATAGACAGATAGATGATAGATAGATAGATAGATAGATAGATAGATAGATAGATAGATAAAGTTTTACATGTTATGCTTAGAGATATTTCTGCGACATTTCACTTATGTACCAAGCAGACTTTGTGTGTCAATTTGTGAGATTTTTGGAGGGATGGAGCTAAATAAGGACTCCTACTGTTGTAAAGTGATAGATAGATAGATAGATAGATAGATAGATAGATAGATAGATAGCAAAATGCATGAAAGTATTACTCTTTTATTTTTATTAAAGATGTTAAGGTCATATGAACATATAATCATGCTACTAAGACTTTTGGGTCACACATGAAATACCTATCATGAACAAGTGGTTTTCAAAGTGTGGCTCTTTTCAAGAGTTTATGAAGTAAAAAATACTTTCATAATAATACTAAGACACTATTTTCACTCCTATTCTCTCATAAATGTACATTGGAGTTTTCCAGAAGCCATGAGATGTGTGATATTGGAACAGGCTGAATGTAAATTTTGTATGTTCACACTTTTCTCTCTCCCCTGTCCTCCTCTCCCCTCTCAGTCCCATTCAGGGGAGGGATGCTCCTTCCTTGGGCTCATCTTTGATTCTGGAGTGCTAACTGGATCAGAGTAGAGTGCAAGGAAATGCGCCATTTCTTTGTACTGGTTCTTCCCTTCTGTCTCCGGTCTAACTACGGGGCTCAAGAAAAACTCTGTCCAGGAATGTTGCGTTTCATAGAAATAGAGACATCTTATGTTCTGACTCAGAACCCTCATTAAATGAGTCTAAGCTCAGAAGAGCCAGACACCTTTAATGAAAAGCACAGCACAAAATGCTATTACTAACTTTCAGTGTTTCCTAACAACTGTCTTATTAAAATGGCTAAGTAAACATGGCCTCAAACACAAATGCAAGAAATCAGATTATGAAGGAGATCAGGAGAGTCAAAAGTATGAAGAATTAGAGATATTTTGGTAAAATCATGGTCACCCAGGGAAAACTTCCAAAACAGAACTCTAGGTACCACTAGGTAACTGGGAGTAGGGGTGGGGGTGGAGTGATTGGGAAAAAGGGCATAAAACAATTTAAAAGAAATGCATCCTGTCTCCCTCACATGAGTTCACATAGGTTTATACACATTTAGAAATGGTCATGAAATTGTATGCATGATCTAACAAAGGGATAGTCTGGAGAGGTTTATTTATAAATTCATTATCTGAATTAACTATTAACATATTATAGGCCATTGAACTGAAGACATATCCTCTCTTGACTTCAATCGTCTCTTTGAAATAAGAACAAAACTATTGGTCCTGACTAGCTCATAGAATAGTTAGAATAGGCATCAAAATAGAAATTTTAGTGTGCTTGCTTATGCCTAAGAGCATTATATAAATGTAAAATACTATCATTACCTTCCCTTGACTTTTTACCAGCAGTGCATTTCATATCTCATACCATCACGTTATTGAATACTTTCATACTAGAAACCACAGATAGGATCACATTTAGTTTTATTTTGGATTTTTATTTAGTGATTATAGGGTGCTTAAAAAACCATAGAAATGACAATTCTAACTTAAACAATAGACTAGTTTACAGGATGTCATTATATCTACAGTTTTACATTCTCTACCACAGACTGATATTTTTCCCCTAGAGAGTGTTTAGGTGATTCATTCATATGGTTTAAATATTTTGAAACTTATTTATTTAGGTATCTCTCATAATGAAGACTGCAAATTTTAAGTAAATTTAATATTTTCATACGCATTCACCTATACAATAACCACGCAGATCAAGATTTAGAACTAGGGAGATGAAGCTCTTGTCTGCCCCCTCCTAGAGAGTTGCCTTAAGGATAAACACTATCTAATCAAAGATAACGTTTTTAAATATCAAGTTTATTTATGATAAAAATATGGACTTATGTGCATCAGACTCACTGATGAAAACGTGTAGCTTCTGTAAACCAACAAAACCATACATCAGACACCTGTAATTGGCTCTGATTTACATAGAATCTGTGATTTTTTGAAGTGTGAATTTATCTAGTTATAACAAAAGTAGCATAGCCCATCCTTTGCAAATTTAGAGTGTAGAAAGAGGGGGAAAAAACACATATTACACCAAAGAAATGATGTATTTTCACATTAACCATCCATTAGGTAAACAAATACATGTTGAGGGTGCCAGTATTTGAATGCAGTTACTTTATTTATTTATCTACTTTTTAAAAACTGTTTTTGTTTATTTCTGAGAGAGAGACAAACGTGATGAGGGGAGAGTCAGAGAGAGAGGGAGATTCAGAATCTGAAACAGGCTCCAGGCTCTGAGCTAGCTGTCAGCACAGAACCCGACGTGGGGCTCAAACCCACAAACCGTGAGATCATGACTTGAGCTGAAGTTGAACGCTCAACCGACCGAGCCACCCAGGTGCCCCTATTTATCTACTTTTTTTCCCCAGTAGTTGATCTCGTTCAGAAGGTACAGAAATAAATAAAATGGAGAATTAGGAGACTGTTTATCACCCATGGACAAGCGAATGTTGCATTGAGATTTGAAAGTGTGCTCACATCTAGGGAGGCAGAGAATAGAACACTTACTAGTATAGGAGAATTAAAATAGATACAGAAGTAGTATGCATTTATGAAATAGCATAAAAGAGTATATGAAATAAAACTGAATAGGAAGAAGTGAGAGAAAAGTACTGAACACCCATGAAAATGACTGTTATATAGATACAAACAGACAGCTTAGAGAAGACCTTGAAAGTAGGGCAGGGATTTTGAGTGGTAGAAAAGTGAGAGCTGCTGAGAGGTTTTGAGATGAGAATGGGTGTTATAAAAGCAGTGTTTAAGGAAGCTGGGTGTGCAGAGGCCAAAGCAAGATGGAGGCTAGAGGCAGAGGCTGTTTCAGGCTCTCATTCTGAGATGTGTGTCCTTACCCTATGGAGAGGAATGTATGGAAGAAAAATTGGCAGTGTGATGTGGTGATAGACACAAACTAGGCCATCAAAAAGAAGGCTGAAGAGAAGGTGATGACAAGCATTTTTATCTGGCTGTCCAGAATAATGAACTGGGGTGACCTAGTCTGCATGAAGTCTAAGATGACTGAACACATACTTGCACATCCAGGTATCCCTCTGTCATTTTGAAGTCATATGACCAGAGCTCCTATGAGACGAGAAGGTAAGTGTTATGAATTGGGTGATCATCAGAAGATGGGGTGTGAGTGACTCTAAGGCAGAGTTTACCAGGAAAGGACATTGAAGCAACATAGAGGTAGAGACAGTGCTAGCAAATGCTTCACTTAATTTTTTTTAATGTTTATTTATTTTTGAGAAAGAGAACAAGCGAGGAAAGGGCAGAGAGGAAGGGAAACAGTATCTGAAACAGGCTCCAGGCTCTGAGCTGTCAGCATAGAGCCTAATGCAAAGGTCAAACTCATGGACCACAAGATCAAGACCTTAGCCAAAGTTGGACACTTAACCAACTAAGCCACCCAGGCACCCTGCAAATGCTTAATTTTAAAGGGAGAGATCAGAATGAGGAATGGTAGACCCAGATGAATAAAAAGTTATACCTCCAAAAAGTCACGTGATTGAAAGCAAGCAGGTTCATAAACATGTCTTTCAAAGTCAGTAAGACAGATGCCCCCAAGTTAAAGGTGCCCCCAAAACAGAGATCTATTTTAATACTAGAGCTGTTTATTCTTTGTCCTTTAGTTTTCTTTGCTGTGAGAAAATGTCAAATTCTTGAGGTATGCAGTAAATTAAGGAGGGAGAAAGATCAGTTTGCATCTGGTTAAATCAGAGTGAGAAGGAGAGAGGAAAGAATTCTCTTAGAAGTGATGTTTGAAAACATGATATGAATGATTCCTCCAAATAGAAGAGCAAGGACAGAGACAAAACTGTGAGACTAAGTACGTTCTTAGTCAAGAAACTCTTGACTTGAGTAATATCCACAACTGGGTAGTAAGGAATGGCTGGAAATAAAAGAAAATTACTGGGGGCTCCTGGTTGGCTCAGTCGGTTTAGTACTCAACTCTTGATTTTGGTTCACATCGTGAGATCGAACCCCATATCGTGTTCCATGCTGACAGCATGAAGCCTGCTTGGGCTCTCTCTCTGCCCCTCCCCTGCTTGCTCACTCACTCTTTCTCTCTCTGAAAAATAAACACGTGAACATTTACATAAAAAGAAGAAAATTGCTGAGAGTACAATGTTATAGTTAAAAAAGATAAAAGTGATTAATATATACTTACTATGCACAGTCACTATTCTAGAATTTTACATAAAGTCAGTGATCCCAACTTCACAAGTAGGAAAAATTAAACAGAAGAAAGGTAAGTGATGAGGCAGAAGTTACTTAGCTAAGAAGTTGCAGAACCAGGTTGTGAAACAGGTGGCTGGATTCTATATGGAACAGAAATTGGAAAATGGAGTAAGTAACAATGTTATGTAAAGCTCAGATGATAAGGAGAATATGTTATAATATTCCCATTTATATGAGGGCCACATTTATAATTTTGTAGGTCTAGTTGTTTTGTCAATAAGTAGATCTTGAAGATCAAATAGTTTCAGATAACTGAAAATAGGTTTTTATTTTTTTTAATTTTTTTATTTTTTTGAAGTTTATTTATTTATTATTGAAAGAGAGCGCACGCACACAAGCTGGAGAGAGGCAGAGAGAGAGAGAGGGAGACACAGAATCTGAAGCAGGCTCCAGATACTAAGATGTCAGCAAAGAGCCTGACACGGGGCTCGGACTCATGAGTCATGAGATCATGACCTGAGCCGGTCAAACACTTAGCTAACTGAGCCACCCAGGCACAGTTTTTTTAAAGAGTTTTTTTAACTTTATTTATTTTGAGAGAGAGAGTGAGCAAGAATGGGAGGAGCAGAGAGAGAGGGGGAGAGAGAGAAAAAATCATAGGCAGGCTCCTCATTGTCAGTACAGAGCCCTATATGTGGCTTGAACTCGAGAACTGTGAGATCACGACCTGAGCCGAAACCAACAAACCAAAATTTGGATACTTAACTGACTGAGCCACCCAGGCACCCCAGAAGTTAGTTTTTAAAAGGCAAGTAAGAGGGTTGCTGTATAAAAAAATACAAACAAGAAATTATAGAAATACTTTCTTGACCTGTCGAGGAAAAAGTCTTTCATATTGGACACTGCAATTCAGCAGGCAAAACTATCAATAAGTTGGCCGCTCTGTAAGTCTCCATCAAAGCCCAGGCCAAAATTGAAAACTGGGTGCTGACCCTGCCTGCAGGCAGCTGAATGCCAAACTGTAGGTGAAACCAGCTTCTTCTAAAAATTAAACCCTAAGAGAGTAAAATGAAATTATCCCCATGTGATGATAGATTCTGCTGGCTTCTAATTCGATGTTCATTCAATATTCTTTACCAAAGAGACCCATTCCTGGCCCTCCATGGAAAATCTTTTTTTTTTAATTTTTAAAAATTATGGTAAAATACACATAACATAAAATTTATCATCTTAATCAGGGCACATGAGTGACTCAGTAGGCCAGGAACCTGATTCTTGATTTCGGCTCAGGTCATGATCTCATAGTTCATGAGATTGAGCCCTGCATCGGGCTCTGTGCTGACAGAGCAGAGCTTGCTTGGAATTTCCTCTCTCCTCTCTCTCTGCCCCTCCCATGCTCTCTTGCTCTCTCTCTTTCTCTCTCTCAAAATAAGTAAGTTTTTAAAAATTGCCTTCTTAACCATTTGTAGGTATACAGTCAAGTGACATGATGTACATTTAGGTTGTTGTAGAACCATTATCACCACTTGTGTCCAGAATTCTTTTCATCTTGCATGATTGAAACTCTATTTAATGGCAACCCCCCATTCCCCTTAATCTCAGTCCTTGGCACCCACCCTTCTGCTTTCTGTAATTATAAATTTGACTACTGTGGGCACTTTACACAAGTGAAATCATGCAGAATTTATCTTTTTGGGACTGACTTATTTCACTTTGCATAATGTTCAGTGTTCATCCATTGTAGCATCTGTCAGCATCTCCTTTTTTAAGGCTGAATAATATTTCATTGTATGTATATACCACATTTTGTTTATCTATGTACAATCTGGGTTGTTTCTACCTTTCGGCTATTGCAAATAACGTTGCTACAAACCTGGGTATACAAACAGATAGCCTTTAAGACTCTGCTTTCAATTCTTTTGAATACATATCCAGAAGTAGAATTGCTGGGTTATATGATAATTCTATTTTTAATTTTGTGAGTAACTGCTGTACTATTTTCAAAGGGATCCAGTTTTGCTTGAAATTGCACTGGAACCAGGGAGAAAAACAAGGACATTATTAACATGAAATTTAGGGGGATGTTTACCTCTTGGGAAAAGAACATGATACTATTCTAGTTCATATATTGGGTATAGTGCATTCATTATCATTTTATATATTTTATATTTATATTTTAAAATATTTCAGTTATCTTATGTGATTCATATATTCTTTTGCATATATCAAATATTGCTATTTTTTAAAGTACTTGCTAAAAAGACATGTAGAGAGAAACAAAAAAAGGGGCAGAGGGAATCCATGGAAAGCATGAAAGCTGAGGACTTTATTTGTTCTGGCTTTCTAGTAGTTTTAGTTTCTAGAAGATCTCAGTATATCTTATCTCTGTTCTTGAAGATATGTGAGATTCAGTCTTTTACTTAAACAAATTCCCTTCTTTAAGCTAGTCTGACTGACTTTCTGTGCTTTTCTATTTCTTGTTTGTTTATTTTGATATTTAATCCTTTGGTTATATCACTGAATTATTTTGCATCATTGTTCAAGAAAGAGGTTGACCAAAATCTTACTGAGTTGTCCTTCAATTTTGCTTTTGAGGTTATGCTGTTCTCCTAGAAGAAATTGGCATATTTCTCCCTTTTTATTTCTTGGAAGAATTTGGGAAAATATATTGGAAGAAATTTGTCAGTGAAGATATTTAAACTTGGCAACAAATGTATAAATTTTCATTATAGATCCAAATTATTTAATAGATTTTAGATTATTCAGAGTTTCTCTTTCTTTTGACATATATGATACTACCTTTTTAAAGCATTTTTTCTATTCATAATTTTTCAACTTTTTTGGATATGAAATTATACATTATATATTTTCAATGTTTGGAAAATCTGTAATGATGGTTACATTTTTTAATACCTGATATGGTCAACTCGCTATTTTTATTAAGTATTTATTTTTTATTAAGTATTGATTATTTTTGCTGGGGATTATTAATTTTCTTACTACTTTGATAAGAATTTTCCTTAATTAGTATTTCGGTGGAATATTCTTTTCTTTCACTTTCAACCTTTCAGCATCCTTGTATTTAATGAGTTTCTTATAAGCAGCATACAACATTTTTAAAAAATTTGTATCTAATCAGATTATATTTTATTTCACTTGCACTTATAGTTAATGTAACTAACATGAGGTTGAGTTTATACCTGTAATCTTACTATTTTAAGCCCCTGGTTTCTTTTCCTTTCTCTCGATTCTTTTCTTTTTTAATTTTTTAATGAATCAAAAATTTTTTTCCAACTGCCCTCTATGGCCTTTTAAGAAATGCATTCTTGACTATTCTTTTCAGGTTTTTCCTAAGAAATATGGTGCTGTTGTACTAGGATTTTTGCCATTTCCCACACAGCGAGAAGACTTCACAAAAATTTTAACTTTACCACCCACCTGCTTTGTGCACTACTGCTATCAGTTATTTTTATATTTAGGTGATTTTTATTAGAGTTTTAAATGTCGATAACAATTTAGTATTACCCATATTTGCTCTTTCTAGTGCTCTTTATTTCTCCCAGATATTTATTTAATTGATCTTTTACGATGTTCTTGCTGGGAAGATAGTCTAGTTCCAGCCCCTTTCTCAAGGCCAGCTGTAGAACTGCTACAGTGAGGTAGCATGTTTTTACATACATGTTCTACAAGATGAATGAAACCCTGTGGATTTACTAGCTTGTGAATATTTTTAGCTAAAAGTGGGAGTCTAATGTTATCACTGTTTGGTGCATCTATTGAGATGCTCAAAGGGTATTTTCTAATCTCTATTCTGCTCAGGTACAAACCTGGGCACAGAGCTTCCCTAGTATTAAACCAGTTCCATTTTTAGGATGCAATTAAATTATCATGTAGTATCTTTTTATGTACATGGCTAATTTCAGATTATTTGAAAAAAGAAAAGTATATCCATATGGATGAATGAGATCAATGGTAATTTTCCTTCCCATTTCTGAGGTAGTTATTGTCAAGTGGTGATATTATTGTTATTATCAAACATTGAAACCTATTTTTTCCATTCCATGATGCAATAATTATAAACTATCTTTCCAGACCTGAATGAAATGGGGTCTTTAAAATAATTTAAATTCCCCATCCCCTCTCTTTCTTCCTCTCCAACATTGGTGAAAATTTTAGAATTTTTTTAAATACCTCTCTGGCCTCCAAAGTCCAATCTGAGTTCTAGATAAGATAGATTAGTACTTACTGGAAAATTCCTTATAATATGTGCCTTCCATAAGTGTCTTTTTTATGCATACATTGCTAGTAATTTTCAGAAATTTTGCTAGCAGTTGGTAGAGGGGGCTCGAAAGTAGTTCTCACTGACTCCAAAACTTGGACTCTTCCCAGTACCCAACGGCTTCTATCCAGTAAGGATAGTATGATTTATGTCACAGAGGTTTTTGGAAGATTTATCCAGATAGAGAAAGTGAAGTGTCTGTCTCATGGTCATAAGTCAAAATTTTCAAAGCAGCTCTGAGAGTTAAATATTCTGATTAGACACATAGAGAAATAAGGCTCAATGAGGTTAAGACATTTCCTCAAAGATAGAGTCAACATGTAGAGCTGAGATTCAAATATGCACCTGACTCCAAAAGGAGGTTCTCAACCACAATATTTTGCATTTTCACATGGCTTACAGGGCTTGGTCCACTTCGGGTCACCCAGCAGGCCAAATTAATGGTCAAAGTCAGTGGTCTGGTGGTCTCTAAGCCAGTGTTATTGCATAACGGAATAAAATCAAACATACTTAAAATTGTTTGGATTTAAGAATGATTAATTGTGGAGTTTTAACAAATAAGTAGATGTCAGTTTCTTCATCTATAAAATCCAAATATTCCTTGATATTTCTTCTTTAAACTTGTCATTCTATGTACTCTTTTCTACAAAAAGAGGACCATAGTATTTATTACACACAGTAGGTAAAATAATTTAAAAGGGTAATGAAAAAGAAACCCTTGGCACAGTTTCTAGACCATAGAAGTTTTCTTAATGAATATCCTTGTTTGTCCCTAAGGAACCAACAGGCCTTGTAAGGGTACTGAAAGCTTGAGAAGCAGGGAAAGGAGAGGAAGATGGATGACAGAAGTCAAGAGGCTTCTGGGGCAACTCCGTGGCTCATTCAGTTAAGTGTCTGACTCTTGATTTCGGCTCAGGTCATGATCTCACAGTTCAGGGGATCAAGCCCTGCATGGGGCTCTGTGCTGACAGCAAGGAACCTGCTTGGGATTCCCTCCCTCCCTCCCTCCCTCTCTCTCTCTCTCTCTCTCTCAAATAAGCATTAGAAAAACAGTGAAGAGACTTATTTGGAGACTAGGGAGAGGTGCACTCTGATTAGCACTGTGGCATGGGAGGGAGCTGAGACAAAATGGGTGATCTGTGATCTTCAGCTCCTATGTTCTGAACTTTCATTGTTCTAAAACAAATTAAATTTATATCTATATCTATCTATAGTGCGTTATATAGAAATTATATTAGAATTAGGTTATATATAAATTATATTATTAATTAAAATATATTTCATATAATACTATTATATGATATATATAAAGTTATATGTGTACATGTTTACATTTTACGAAAACATGTAAAATTGTAGCCTGATGAAATTCTAAAATGTGATTAGGAAAAAGCCCCCACTGTCTATGACCTTCCCTGTACATTATCTTCCAACAAAGTCAGCAGTCATCCTCTTGAAGACACAGCATTCAGATTAACTCTCCCCTTTATCTGGTCTCATAAAGCTAACTGTAGATAAGTTAAAGAGTAGGGATAATTAGCCCCAAATCAAACAGTGTGTGTTGACAGCTCTTTGTCCATATATCATTCTTCCTCATGTATTTGATCTGTAAGACCACCCGAGTGCTCTGGGAAATATCTGTAGTGAAATGAGACAGGTAATGCCTTCTAGGGCGTAAGATACTCTATACCTTTGGTTCCCCTTCTGAGTGAAAACAAGCTTACATGCACAGGTCAAATGCCTTTTCAAATCCATGAAGACAAGAAGTCAAGACAGTCCTTGGAAACAAGAGCATTACACCTGCACTTAAAACCCGAAAGCTTAGGTGAAACTTGACACAAACTGGTAAGAGAGAATGCCTTTCTCTCCCTGCCTCACCACCGGTTCTCTCTCCATCCCATTCACAAATTGTTGATCCAGGAGAAATCTTGATAGATTTTCACAAGAACTTTTGTAGCTTCCTTATTTTTGTTTTCTGAGAATCCATTTCATTCAAAATCCACTCCAGAATATTTCCTTAGCTATTATTAGCCCTCTGCCTGCATTATTTTTCTGCAAAGCACTTTTATGATTATCTGACACGACTTCTTGCTTGTATTTACTATCTCTCCCTCCTGCTAGAATGTAAGCTATGCAAGAGTAGTGATTGTTTTTTCTTTCTTTAGTTGTTGTTCTTCGATACCTAGCATCTGGAAAAATGCCAGTGCATAATAGGTACAATAAGAATTTGAATGAATGAATAGATAAATGCGTATATGTGAATGAGCTTTCACTTTCTATCTGGTGTGGAGAAACTAGCAGCTTATATCAACATGCCTCTGCTCATTCTTTCTAGTTTGTTGTATATGTTTATGTTTAATTTGGCTGTGAAGAAATTTACACGGTTCTCATTTTATGAATGCATTCAGCTTTCTATTTGGTAAACTGAACACCGCTGGGCAATAATTGTCCTGTCAAATGGCTCTTCTGCTGTCTTCATAAAAAGTGGAGTAAGAAACAACTTCAAATATTATTGCAGAAAAATATAGTCTCTTCCAGTTAAGATCCTGATGTACAGCATGGGAAACCCAACTAAGTTAGTATTCCTAGTGAATGCCATGTTGGCACAGGCTGTTTCTTAGGCTGGTATGTGAGGTACAGGCCTGCTCACTGGTCATCTGCTCAGTAAGTAGTGTACCATCTGGCCCATTACAACCATTGGATTAGAAGCATAGTTACTTGCCAGCTTCCTGGAACTTTCCTTGGGTGACATCAGGAGTATATATGCCTTCTGTCCTTTCTTAGTCTTCTCTCCTTCAGTTCTACTCCCTGGAACATAAGGCGACCTGCACATAAGGACAACAGCAATACCTAGAGATAATAGAAAGTTGATGATGACAGGAGCCTACAGCTCTGAGGATCATTTGAGCACACCCCTCTTCCTAGTTCTGAATACATAACACTAGAACCTTACAATAAAAAGGAAATGAACCTATATCTTGTTTAAAACTTTACTACTTGAGGATTTTGTAATAACCATAAGCAAAATTATTCCTAGCAAATATTCCTAGCAAATAGATTCAAATCCCAGCTCTGTCATTTGTTAACTTTATGAACATGCACATAAATTTAACACATGGTCCTTAGTTTTCTCATCTTTAAAATAAAGTTAGAATCCCCAATATATAAATTTATTGTGAGGATTAAATAAGATAACTGATCTGAAAAAGCATTTAGCATTGTGTCTGATGCCAAGTAAATGTTCAGTTAAAGTAGCTGTTACTTCTATTGTTATATATAATAATCCCTATATCACAGGGCTTGAATAAAGACTCAGGGAAGTTTTTAAGATTTCTAGTAAAACATATATGATTATTTTTGCTTTTAAAGCATATGTGCTATCTTTATATCTTAAAGAATTATAGTATCCATTTTATTGGAATAAAACTTAAATTTTCTGTATCTCATAGCAGATGTGACTCTAGCAAGTTACCAATCTTATCGACACAGGTCTTATGATCAAGAAACTAATCAGATATCTTAAACAAAATGCAGTTATTTCCATTTGTGCACATTAAAGCACAGATACATGTCTTGAGATCCAATGTGTTTAGGATAAAGAATTAAGAGACATACTATTGGTTGTAAATTTTATTTTATTTTATATTTTTTAAATGTTTATTTTTTGAGAGACAGAGCGAGAGCAGGGGAGAGGTAGAGAGAGAGGGAGACACAGAATCAGAAGCAGGCTCCAGGCTCTGAGCTGTCAGCACAGAGCCCGATGAAGGGCTCGAACCCACAAACTGTGAGATCAGTTGCCACCCAGTGCCCCTGATTGTTTATTTTAAAGCTACAACATTCCAAAACAAAACAGAGTGACTTAGGCATACTACCTAGAGCACTGAAAATATCGTTAGCATAAAAGGTAAGACCAAACAGGAGAAAAGTTAACATATAGGCCATGAGATTCAATTCAAGAACTGGTATTGGGCAGCAGATGTGTTTCCAAGTTTCCTGGCAGACAAATTAAAATGGGAAACAATACCAGTCCATGATAGAAAGTATGCCAGTTTCTCTGTAGAAAGCAAAGAAAATTCTATCACATAAGAAATTTATTTCACACTTAGAATTTTTAAAAATCTTTGTGGTGCCTGGCCAGCTCCATCACTTTGAGCGTCTGACTTTGGCTTCAGGTCATGATTTCACAGTTCATGACTGTGAGCCTCACATTGGGCTCTGTGCTGCCAGCTCAGAGCCTGGAGCCTGCTTCAGATTCTGTGACTCCCTCTCCCCCACCCCTGCTCATGCTCTGTCTCTCTCTCCATCTCTCTCAAAAATAAATACCAAAAAAAAAAAAAAAAATCTTGCATCTACGTGGTGATGATGTGAGCTGTAAACAATTTTAGAAGAGTAAAGACTTAGGATTCAACTTGGGTGCTCTTTTATCCTCAGACACTGCTAACCTCAGTTATCCCTGCAAAATGAAATAAATTCCCCCATTTAACTAGCAAAAACTTCAACAGATATATATACTCTAGGGGATGTGTGTGTGTGTGTGTGTGTGTGTGTGCACGTGTTGTATGAAATGAATGTTGTATGAAAAATAACATGGGAACAAAGAAGAACTTTAGTTAAATGATGTCATATGTTTTGAGAATCCCCTTGTCAACACTCCTTCTGAACACAAATGCCACTCACACCCCCTGACACCAAAACCAAACAACTAACCTTCCTTTTTCTGTGATAATGAGGAAAATTGAATTCAGGATAATCACAAATTGTAATTTATGTTATGATAATCACGAGTTTGAATTTACATTACATTACATTGAAATTACAAGAATTGAACCTTCCTCATCCCTAAGACATAGGTAATATAGTCACTAAAACTATCAGGAACCAGCTAAACAAATCCAACCTTCACATTTCTGACTGAATTCAAGTAAATAAAAATTTGGAAGTTGTATTAATTTAAAAAGCTGATATGAGTTCTTTTTAGATTGAGGAATATTTGAATATATATTTTATTAATATTCATCCGTGCTATGTGAAAATGGCATACACAGGAGGACAGCTTATTTATTATTTCCAAAAGTTATTTTTAACAAGGTGGTTAACAATCCTAAAGGAAGAACTCAGTTATTTTATTTGAATTAGAATTACATATTATAGTTATTTGGACCTTTGTTTTTCTTCTGGGACTTATTAAAATGCTCAGGATAAAATATATATGTCAATTCCTATATTCTTATTCACATTCAAAACTGGAAAATGAGTTGGTTAGGGATAGGCTTCTTCTCATCCCATTTAAAAGGAAAACACACTCCACAAACCAGCATAAAATGATAAATCTGCTGCAAATTTTTTCTATTTTCTCTCTCCCATCAGCAATGTTGGAAAAGCTTTCCACTGTATTCTCCATTTGACTTTGGCACAAGGAGCCAAAAAAATGTTGGTTGGGGAGAAGTCACAGAAATAATTCCAGAAACTTCTATTTATCTCATAAGGAAAACACATACACAGAGAGAGAGAGAGAGAGAGAGTAAATAAGAGAAGGGAATTTTCTCTTCTAGAGATAGTCATGTTCACCTGTATTGGATAAACCTAAAAATTAACATTTTCAATGAATTTTCCTTTTTTATGTGTTGGGCTTATCCACTGAAAGACATTGGAAGCCATCTTTCCAGATTGTATAATTGAAGGAGTCATCATTTGCTGACCTATTTAAATTCTGGAATTTCTCAAGAGATGCTTAAGACACAGAAGCTTTCAGAAAATCTTAAATCTTATGTTTTTATAAGTGTTATGTTGGCTCATCTTTATCGTTACATTGAATCATAGCTCAAGGCACACTGGCAGCTACAGTTCTAAAAGAATTCAGATCTTTTGCAGCATCCAAGGATCATGTAGACATCTGAGCACAAGCAGAATTATGCCTTCATGTTGTTCTATAGTTTTGGTGCCAGGCCACCTAGCCATTTTTAAGACACAAAACAAAATATGTTTGTCCATTTTCCATTAAGGTTCTGCTTCTACCAGGATGCTTGGGCTGGCCAGCAAAAGATTTGAATACATGATGCCATAATCATCTTTAAAAGTATACACTTCCCTATGCATTCCACCCCAACTGTTTAGTATAGCAAGGGACTTAATGATGTTAGAAAGAACATCAAGGCACTCTGAGAACCATCCCCAAAAAGGTAGCTTGGTCAGTCTTTCGTCATCTCTGAATGGTTGCATTAGAATGTTCTTAGCCCAAAATCTAACAACGTTTTTAACCCACTGGATATACTAAAAGCACAAACAGAGGAAGAAAAGGAGTACAATAATCTAATGAATGGAGACCTAATTTCAAACATAAGTACAAGTAATTATGAGCAGTAGAATCTTAGACAAAAGCCCAATTTCTCTAAATACAATTTTTCCTTATCTGTAAAATGATCAAATGATACTTGCCTTAATGGTGTCACTCAGTTGAGAACAAGTATTATTTAAAATTTGGTAACATATGGCCAAGACTGTAGCTATTCTAGAAATGATATAACCTGTCATTTTGGACACAGTGAGTACGCAGAAAATGTTTGCTACCTTATATGGGAAGATGGATGTGATCTGAAGCCTAAATTTAAGGCCCTATATTATGTGCTGCCTTGACAACTGGTAAATATAAGGAGGCTACAAATGTCCTAATGACAAGTTCCCTTCCACACTGTGCTCTGTGGATAAGCAGATATTCTAGCCAAACAACCCTTCTTTTCAATGGGAGCAGGTACAGTTCCTGCTTATCTCTGAGTGTCAGGTCTCAGTTCTTTGCCAGCCCCTTGAATTATTCAAACAAGCTAATCCCATCCTCCTGTGGGGATCAAGGGTCACCTCACCCTCTTGATACTACAAAGTCTGTCTCCCGCAGTGCTTGTTCACTCTGTTCCGTGTGCAACCCCATGTGGCCCTGCGTGGTGTGCGGTATCCTCTTCCTTGGAAGGAGAATATAGGTGATTAATAAATTGGTGATTAGTGGTGATTATGGTGATTAATAATTGGTATTGTGTGTGTGACCATGGCCATCCCCATAGTCATGGGGTGGGAACCCTTCCCTCATCAACAGGCTGGTAAGAAGTAATTAAAACAATGGGTGAATAAAAGACAGTGAGCCAGTAGGGGGGGAAAGGGAAGTAAAGTAGGAGAATGCGAATAAAGTAGACCCTAGGTGGAATAGTATATGGCTGGCCAAAAGTAACTCAAAAGTCACTTCATCTGGAACACCTGATATATTCAAATGAAAAGGGACAGAAATCTAATAAAATTTTCCCACATACATCTGTAAATGGGAACATTTTCTAAAATATACAATTGAAAATTGGCAATTTTGTTTCTTCTTAGATGAAAAGAAATAGAAGCAATGTCTTGCATGTATTTATTTTAAGACATTTCATAAGATCAGCAATATAACTGGTGTTATTTGGTGTATCAGTGTGGGTTGGGGAATGTGGGCAGAGAGCCTGGTTCTCATGAAGAAATCTCACTTCTCTGGAAGCTGACATTTAGCGATTTTGTATTAGTTATGTCTTCTTTGAATTGCTCAGAGGACAGGAGGGCTTCATAAATACAAACTTAATTAAATGTGAAGTCTTGGTGGTGGATTTGAGATGAAGAGGTGGGGAGAGCTCACATGGCCATGTTCATCAAAGAATCAGTATGGTTAAATAAATGGGAAAGTCATGATAAATCCCCTGCTAAAGTTCACTCTCTATTTTAGGAAGGTGCTTCATATAATTAAAGTACCTATGAAACAGTCCTCTCTTTCCCTACAGGGAATAATCAGGACCGGAGCAGCAGGATTTTCTTTACTCTTGTTTCCTTAGAAGTGAATTAAAGTAAATAATTTTTGGACTTAAAAAAGTTTAGTTTACTGCATTAGTAAAATTACTGTCTACTGAATCAAGACCCCTTGCAGTTGTATCCCTAATCTGCCAACGTGCCGGGATACGATCATGGACAAGTAGCAATCTCCTACATGTAACTGAAGAAATAGGTAGCTTTGGGGAGTCTCTGAATCTTAACCCAAATGTGCAATCACATCTCTATGGTTAATTATTTTTCTCTTTCGGGTCATATGTATATGTATGTATGTGTTCATCAGTATTATCCGGAACATCTGATGCTCAGTAGGTATTACATCTTTTCCCTTCCTGTCATTAATTCCATCTTTGAAGGATTCTAATAAGAACAAATATTGAGGTGTGTCTGAGTCCCAAAGGATCACCTTACTCTCCCTATACTAATTCCTTTCTCCAAGCTCCCCCAGGATATGGGATTTTCATCATGTCATGAGGTCAGAGATACTACTTCATAAATGGCGTCTCATCAGAGCCTACCTGGGCTGTGGAGTGATAGCACTAGATGCTGGTCCAAGCTCTTAACTGCTTATATCCTCTGAGTTCAGTTTAAAGGAAGCACTACCCACTCTCATTCCACTGCCCTTTGTTCATGTATACATTACAGTTTTTTAGTTGAAAGAGATTTCACTAAAACAGTTCAGTAGGAAGCAAGGCCTTGTGAGGAAACAGTAAGTAAGCCAAGTGAGTTTTTATTATAAACATCAATTGTTGTTGTGTGTGTGTGAGCATCTGTCTATCTTGGGGTGTGGCTGAAACTAGTTTTGAAATGAAAGAAGGAATGGAGAAAAGATGGAAGGCCATCAAACGAAATACCATTTACAGTGTTGTTTTGCAGCAGAGGAGATCTGGCTTTGAATTTGTGTGTGTGTAGTTTATTTCTATACACTCTCCAGTGATTATATCAACACTCCCAGCCTTGTCTCTATCTCTGTCTGACCTCTCCTTATCCTTAACCAGAAACATGCAGCGGCATAGACTCCAGTGCTCATTTGTTTATGAACGTGATTGAAGTCTGTTCAAAATAAAACAACAGCAAGAACAAAACGCATCGGTTACTGCACTGCTGCCCAACTTAAAGCCAGTTCCAAGTCTGTTCAAAACAATTTTGTTTGTTTTATTACCTGGTCATGTATGTAAAAGATCCTGTCTCTCTTTTCTTCTCTTGTATTAAATACAGACTTTAGAGAAGTCAGAAATTAACAAGAGCCTAATAGGTAAGTGGCCCTAACATAAGTTGATGATACAGATGAAAGAAAATGGAAAGGAAAATGAAAGTTTTGTTGGGAAATCCAGAAATGGAGACAATCTCTGATCTTTCTTTGTTATTGAACAAAATGAAAACAAAATTTCTTCGAGAACAGTATTTTTTTGATTGACCAACACTTCTTTTTTTATTTTTTAATGTTTTATTTATTTCTGAGAGAGAGAGACACAGCATGAGCAGGATAGGGTCAGAGAGAGAAGGAGACACAGAATCCGAGACAGGCTCCAGGCTCTGAGCTTCAGCACAGAGCCCGACATGGGGCTCGAACCCAAGAACCGTGAGATCATGACCTGAGCTGAAGTCAGATGCTTACCCAACTGAACCATCCAGGCACCCCTGACCAACACTTCTTAAATTTGAATATAACTGCATTGGAACAGGGATGTTGTGTTCCTTGGGAATGTCATGTTAGGCGAGGTGAGAGTGGAGGCCATTATTATTTGAAGCAAGATGGAATGCTTGATAAAGATCATTTTGTTTCATTCAGTGACATACACGTATATCAGAGTTTCTATTTTTGGAAAGGTAACTAATACTCCTAGAGGATAAATCAGAGCTCCAAAGATCCATGTAGCCAAGATCCTAACCTCAGATTTGGGGATTACAGAGGTTATACACCCCCTGCTTACCCCATCATGACACACTGAAAAGTCACTGTCATTGCTAGCTGG
Source organism: Hyaena hyaena (assembly GCF_003009895.1). Classification (NCBI taxonomy): domain Eukaryota; kingdom Metazoa; phylum Chordata; class Mammalia; order Carnivora; family Hyaenidae; genus Hyaena; species Hyaena hyaena. The sequence continues at coordinate 897,871 of NW_024081136.1, forward strand.
TCCCCTCAATCCATTCTGATTAGCTTACTTCCAAAAGTGCATTTTCCTGAGCATTTGCAAAGAAACTAAACACTTGTCTTCTATTGCACTATGACTGTAAGCAAAGCACTTACGCTAATCTACTTCCCCTTCAGTTGGATTCTTCCCCAACTGGAAGCTGATTATTTGAGGATCTGGGAAGTCTCCTGAAAACAACCAAAGTAAGAACAGCTGAACATGAGGTGGATGGCCTCATTCTTGCCTATGCCTATGCTCGGGCATGTCCATTATCAAGATGCTCTTAAGCAGTCCTTAAGACTGCTTCTAAAGAAAAATTTCCATCTTTGTTAATGCTTCTATCAGTTGAAATCACTTCTTCAGTTCTATGTTGAAATAGAGGTATGGTACTGCAATAAGCAAAATAGAGCATATAACAATACATAAGATTAGGGCTTTGCCTTCAAAGAGTTACATGGTGATGGAGGAGTTGTCTGCTACAGAAACCCTAAATATAATTTCCTGGAGATTCTGTTTTATATCATCCACATCTTTATTTCTTATCCCCAAAGTAAAACTTAACCACCCTCATAAATAATTCATTGTAATGAATCAACCCTCTATTGCAAGCTAACAATTGCTTTTTAATAAGAGATCTCTAGAGAAAATAATAACTCAAATGAATAATTCCCAAAAAAATGAAATTCAGGAAAACTTAGGCAGTGCTTTGGATGTTTGTTATAGATATCTAACAACATAGTATCTCTCACCTGTGTGTGTTGTTGTTATTGTTTATTTTGAGAGAGACAGAAACCGAGGGGTGCAAGCAGAGGAGGGGCAGAATGAGAGAGAGAGGGAGACATAGAATGTGAAGCAGGCTCCAGGCTCTGAGCTTCATGCACAGGACCTGATGCGGGGCTTGAACTCGTGAGCCGTGAGATTATGACCTGAGCCAAAGTTGGACACTTAACGGACTGAGCTACCCAGGTGCCCTGACATCCAGCTGTTTTTGTCTACCTATATGACTAACTCTGATATTAAATATGTCATTTTCACATGCAATTCACTAAACCTCAATCACGAAAACTTGACCCACTTCCTGCGTGAGACAGTGACATTACTTTTAATATTCACCTTTTATGTTTAACTTACAGTGTTTGGTATCTTTTCAAGGTGGTATTTCAGGAGAAAAGCAGTCTTTATGTGGCTTGAATAATGTCAGACTTTTCACATTAGTATGCAGGCTTTGGGTTAGGAAACAAGGTTGCCAGCCGACTTGAAGATGTGTTTAGAATACATGCAGTGCTAAGAGCCCTGTAAATGATTCACAGCAGTTACAATTTTTGCTTTTATTAAACTAGAGCAATTGAAGAGAAAAGATGCCTTGCTTTTTCTTTAGGGAGCAGTAGGTAAGGGGATGCCTGATATCTTAACCCAAAACCAAAATTTTGAACATATGCAAATTTGCTCTTTTATAGTATGAACCAAAATTGTTCATCTCTACCCAGAGAAGAGAAAGGAACTCCCAAGTTCATGTTTTCCGATTGCCTTATTGTACTATGACAATTCAATGGCCTTTTTGAAATACAGGTATATTAAGATCAACCTGATGCAACTCAATGAAATGAAAAGAAAAAGAAAAAAATAGATACCAACTAAACTATTTAAAATAAACTATTATCATCTCCTTTTTTTTTTTAATGTTTTATTTATTTCTAGGAGAGAGAGAGAGAGACAGCGTGAGTAGGGAAGGGTCAGAGAGAGAGGGAGTCACAGACTGAAACAGGCTCCAGGCTCTGAGCTGGCAGTCAGCACAGAGCCCGACGCGGGGCTCGAACCCACGAACCGCGAGATCATGACCTAAGCGAAAGTCGGACGCTTAACCGACTAAGCCACCCAGGCGCTCCTATCATCTCCTTTTTTAGCAAACTTCACATGAATATCTAAGTAATCTAGTTTTTCCTTCAGTCTCCTCTTAGAAGTTAATGATTGAAAGATGATTATCTTCTGAAGACAAAGTCATAAGATGAGGAAAACAGGCTCCTGGGGGTGGTTGGTTAGGCGTCCAACTTCAGTTCAGGTCATGATCTCACAGTTCATAGGTTCAAGCCCCGCGTTGGGCTCTGTACTGACAGCTCAGAGCCTAGAGCCTACTTTGAATTCTGTGTTTCCCTCTCTCTCTGCCTCTCTGCCTCTCACACTCTGTCTGTCTCTCTAAAAAATGAGTAAACATTAATTTTTTTTCAAAATAAAAGATGAGAAGAAAATAGATGTTTTCATGTGTACTTTAAACTTAGTAAATCTGGGAGGCACTTCAAAGATAAAGGGAAGTGGGATATGCTATATAGAAAAACATATGAATATTGCTGTTAATATTTTGGGAAAATTGTAAATACAGTAAAACCTTGATTTATAAGCATAATTTATTCCAGAAGTGTGCTTGTGATCCAAAGCACTTGTATATCAAAGTGAATTTCTCCATAAGAAATAATGGAAACTCAGATGATTTGTTCCACAACCCAAAAATATTCAATAAAAATGATTACAATACAATAATATAATGTAAAATAATAAATAAAATATAAAATATAAAGAAAGAGAAATAAATTACCCTACACTTACCTTGGAAAACCTTCGTGGCCTGTATGAGGGACATGAGTGAGAAAGAAGGGTTATTGTGTAAGATGACTTTCACTTTCACTAATGGAATCACTGCTATCTATTGGCTCAATGGAATCTTTTCTTTTTGTGCAACTTTAACAAGGAACCTATCCAAAGACAGTTGGTTTGCCTTCTTTTGAGGATTTTCTGGAAATGTGACATTGCATTGTCGTTAAACACATTCATTGTTCGCACCATTACAGCCTTATTCAGGAGATGCTTTTCTACAAAATTTTGCGCTGCTTCCCACATATTACACATATCCCTAATCTTAGTTGAAGTGAGGGATTCTTTCACCTTTCTGTCCTCTTCTTCAGACGAGATGCAGAGGTAGACTTAGAAAATCTTGCAGTTTTGGCCACTTGCATACCTCATCCATACTTCTTGATGGTTTCCTACTTCCACCATAATCATCTTTTTCTTACCTCCTTTCTTTTTGACCTTTTTCTGCATGTGGGCCATTGTATACGTTCACACGGATATTGACTATACTACAGTATTAAAAAACTCTTGTCATATAGTGTATTTAATGTAACTGGCAATAAGGCACCAGAGGAAAGGGTCTAGATCTGCAGACAGCCTGACCTAGAATGAAGCAAAGCATTCCTAAGCTTACACTTACCTGAAAAAGCAAAGACCTGTCCTTAGATGCTTTGAAGTGACAAAAAATACACAGGCGCCAGTTGTGGGCACCTTCCAATGTTCGAAAAAATCACAGATTTCTTCCAAACACTGCAGCCTGAGACCAAGCATGTCAGCATGGAAGATGATCACTGAGAATCCCACAGTGAGAGAGAGAGGGAGAGAGGGTGGGAGACAGAGAAAGATAAACCTTTGGCTCAGTTGTGATCATGTGACATTCAACATCCATACTATCCATATTGCAAGATATTACTCGTTTATCAGGTTAAAAATATTAGAAATCTTTGCCCATCTTGTGGAACACTTACAGAACAAGATACAATCCAAGGTTTTACTGTATGTAACATATATGCATATATAATAGGGTAAGACTAGGCAAGCTTTGTACTTAAATATACTTTAACTAGAATTCTGAGCAAATATCAGGGTAATATTTTAAAATTAGTTTAATGAGGGGCACCTGGGTGGCTCAGTTGGTTAAGTGTCTGACTTCCGCTTAGGTCATGACCTCATGGTTCATGGGCTCAAGCCCCATGTCGGGTTCTGTGCTGACAGCTAGCTCAGAGCCTGAAGCCTGTTTCAGATTCTGTGTCTCCCTCTCTCTCTCTGACCCTCCCCTGCTCACGCTGTCTCTCTCTCTCTCTCTCTCTCTCTCTCAGAAATAAATAAAACATTAAAAATAAATAAAATTAATTTAATAACATTTTCAGAAACAATATTTGTGCCATAAACTTAGCTTTTAAATATTAAAACTTAGCATTTACATATAGTGAGGTTTCAGGAATGTTTACCTTTTGAGCGGGCATCAAGGAATTCCTTTGGATCAGAAGTCACTCAAAAGTCTGTAGCAAAGAGAGAGCATCTCCTGAAAATGTGTGATGTCAGAATTTTCCCCTTGAGTTTAAGAGCAATAACATCTATTTTGGAACACTTATGTATGTATGTATGTATGTGTGAGTGTGTGTGTATATATATATATATATATATATATATATCCTTAACCTAAAGATGGCCGCTATTAATAGTTTAATTTTATATTTTGAGCTCTTTGAACATAGTTATAATATAGAAAACATTAATATATTTTAATCTAAATGCATATAATGGATATTTCCTTATAAATGAAGGTTGTAAAACAAAGAGATCTCAAATTATATGTTCTGTAAAGACCTCAAGAATAAAAACTCTCCCTCCATTTTGGTTTAGACTCAAGCAGCTTCCTTGTTGCTCATCACCAAAAGCTTAGAAGAGATAATTACAATTTCTGAATTTTTTTAATAAGTAGAACTGAAAGATTTGAGGAAAGTGAGAAAGGAATTGGGGATAAATCCAAAAGCATGTCATAATAATGTACATCCCTGAAGTAAAAGAGCTATTTTGGTTTGCAGTTCAGCTCTCAGAAACTGGTTAAAAACTACCCACCACAATAAAATAAAAGCAATTCTCACCCTGTGCTGCTTATAAATGAAAGGGTCCATTTCAATGAATGCATCTGCCATGTACCGTGACAGGAAATTTCTCAAACATAATTTAATCCTAAAACAACCCCTATAAGTAGAAATATCACTCCTAATATTAACACTGCCCCTTAATAGCTAATAATAATAAGAAGAATAGTGGCCATTTTAGTACCTGCCACTCAAGCACTAAATCAGGTACTTACTATGCGTTTTGAATTATCTAATTTAAATTTTAATCTCAAAACAATATCATAGAGGGAGACACTTACTCCTATTTATAGAGCATTGACTCTTCAAAAGATTAAGTAATTTGTGTAAGGTCATACAGCCATTAGATGGAATTTTCAGGATTCAAACTCAGTCTGTCTGATATCAACTTCTGTACTTATTCCCTCAAAGCATTCTGATGCATCACTGCTCTGAAATGTCAACACGGTAGTTAATTAGGCTTTCTACATGATATGAGACTTCCGCTTGAAAAATAAAGATCAGTATATCTACCTGAAACCCCACTCTCCCAGCATGATCTCTCTTTTGTTATTTTCTTGGCTCAAACACCTCTAATTTTAGTATAAATTACTCGACAACATGAAAAAATCTTACCAAGCAATACTTAAGGTTGTATAGGAGCAGACTGACAGCAAAGCAAAATCGAATCCCCATGAAATGGAACCAGCAAAGGGCATTAAGAGTGCATCTGAGATTAAATAACATTGAGATACCGTTAGCCCAAATCCAGAACACTGGCAACACCAAATGTTGGCAAGGATATAGAGCAACAGCATCTCCAATTCACTGCTGTGGGAGTACACAATTGTATAGCCATTTGGGAACGCAGTCAAGCAATTTCTTACACAAAACTACACATGTTGTTCCCATATCATTTAGGAGTCAAACTTCTCAATGTTTATTCAGAGGAATTGAAAACGTATATCCACACGGATGTTTATAGCAGATTTATTCATAATTGTCAAAACTTTGGAGCAACCAACATGTCCTTCAGTCGACGAATGGACAAATAAACCACAGTATATCCAAATATTGAATATTATTCAGCTCTAAAAAGAAATGAGCTATCGAGCCATAAAAAGATATGAAGGAAATTTAAACATGTATTACTAAATGAAAGAAGTCAATGTGAAGAGGCTACATGCTGTATGGTTCCAACCGTGTAACTTTCTAGTAAAGGGAAAAGCATGAAGACTATAAAAAGATCAGAGCTGCCATGAATTGGGATGGGAGAGGGATGGTAAAATAAAAATGCATAAGTGCAAGAAAAAAAGACGATGTCAGAAATGCACTTGCCCACTTTGCCATGGCTTAGTCATGTATGTGTGTGCAGACAGATGAATCAAAATATAGATTATGAGCGTTATTTAGCTGTACAAAATTTGTCCAGTACGTAAAATATTTATTTTTACCTGAGAATTTTCCGAGAGGCCATTTGCATGAATCTCATTTATTGGTTAATCATTCAATCATATCTTTCCTACTTTGCTTGGATGAGCACAGTCTGAAGCCCAGGGATGGATGTGCCACTCTGAAAACAGAGCCAGTAATAAGAAACCACTGTGTGAGATTCTTTTATGGGCTGTTTCTGCTACAAAGGCACCAGCAGACTTTGATTTTCTTTGTATCTCTAAGTTAACATCTTTCTTTCCTTGCCATCACATTTTTTGTCAGGCTTGCCTTACAATTCCTTGTATCTGTCAACATTTGGCTACATCGGATAAATTTATTGTTTTCCCTGCTATTCACTTTCTCATCTACTTCCTTGATATTTCCAGACAATACTGTTATTTTTTTCCCTCAAAAAAATTATACTAATGGGTTTCTCCTCTGTTGAGTCTAATGATAGGTGCTCTCCATTTTTCCTCAAATTTATAGAACTGGATACATTAGTGATTTTAAAGTTGGTCTCACATAAAAGCTTTTACACATTTCTTTTTCTTAGTAGTGTTGATTGTATATATGTAGAACATGAAAAATCTGTCTGTCTATCTCTCTGTGATGGTTAATTTTATGTGGCAACTTGACGAAGCAGTGCCCAGATGGCTGGTAAAACACTATTTCTGGGTGGGTCTGTGAGAGTGTTTCTGGAAGAGATTAGCACCAGTGGCCCTAAGATTTGGGCTGAGTTATATCACTGGCTTTCTTTGTTCTCCATCTTTCAGCAGGCAGACTGTAAGACTGCATGGCTTTAATAACAATGTGGGCCTATTCCTATAACAAATCTTTTCATAGATATATACATATATCCTTTAGATTCTGTTTCTCTGGAGAACTCTAATATACTATCTACCTATTTATATCTACAAACATATTATTTCATACACACGTAAATATGTGTATATTTAGTATATATTATTAAAATAGTTATCTTGGAAACGAAAAATAAAAAGTTCAGTGAGCTGTTGTATGAGATTAGGTAATTCTTTTTAGTGAAGCACACAATATAAAATGGTATGTCTATTTTCCTATGAAACAATATATCTATTTTAGAAAAGACATATGATTTTTTTAAAGTTTACTTTGAAAGGGAGAACACGTGCAAACAAGGGAGGGACAAAAGGGAGGGAGGGAGAGAGAGAGAGAGAGAGAGAGAGAGAGAATCCCAACCAGGCTCTGCACTGCCAGTGCAGAGCCTGACATGGAGCTCGAATCCATGAGCCACAAGATCATGAACTGAGCCAAAGTTGGACACTTAACTGACTGAGCCACACATGTACCCCTGAAGAGAGAGAGAGAGAATTCGGGAAGGAAAAGAAAGGGAAAGAGAAAGGAAAGGAAGATGAGAAAGTTGAAGCAAAGATTTTTTGTTATTGCTGCCGTGGGTTGTTTTAAACTCAGTCTCCATTAGAATAGTCTAGGTGGGTATATTCGGGTTCTCTTAAACCATAAGACAGGATTATGTAAGTATAAATATTAAATATAAATAGATACATTTGAGGGAAATTTATTAGAAGGAATTGGCTCCTGTAATTAGAGAGGTAGAGCAGTCCCAAGGTCAGCGTGTAGCAAGCTGGATACTTGGTAGAATGAATGGTATAATTTCAATTGTCACCCAAAATCTTGTGAACCAGGAAAACCAGTTGTGTCAATTGAGTCTGAGTGCAAAAGGAGATGGATCTCCCAGCTCAAATAGTTAGGCAGGAGAATTTCCCTCTCAACCTTTTTGCTCTTTTCAAGTCTTCACTTGATTGGATGAGGTCCACCCACATTAGGAAGGCAAGGTGCTATGCTCAGTCTATTCAAACGCTGATTTCATCCAAAAACACCTTCACTAAGATACATGGAGAATAATTTTTTATCAGATATCTGTGTACTCCATGGCCCAGTCAAGTCGACACACAACATTAGCTCTTACAGTAGGCAAAATATTTCCAGAGTAACTAATGCTTATGAAGAAAGAAAATAATCTGAACTGTATTGTCTTAAAAACTTGACCATCATTATTAAATATATTTTAATTCATTCTTGTTAAAGAAACTAATCATAAACTATCAATTTTTATTCCTTCAAAACATTTATTGTGTGTTTATTACACTCTTGGTTTTTATGTGTGTATTAGAGAGATAATTATAGTAGAAAAAAATACAGCAAAGCTCCAGCTTTCAAGGAGCTTAAACTTTATTTGGTAAAACATACTTCCTGAAGCCATCTATGTCAGAGTTCCTGAGTCCTGATGAAACTGCAGATTTCTGCCCAGCAGTATAGACTTAGAAAGTGGGAGCAGGTGTGCATGGAAAAGGAAAAGGAACACATTGGTTTTAGAAATCCCAGGTTTAGTAAGGAGCTAATATAGACAAATAACTACATTATCATATGATGGTTTGTGTTGTGGTGACACAGAAGAGGAGGTGAATAACTGCTTAAACCTAGTAGAAGATACCCGAAGTCAAGATGCACCATGTGTGTGAACAAAAAGAAAAGGATCTAATTTTTATTGTACTGATGAACTCACTATAATTAAATCTCTCTCAGAGCCTACATGTCCAAGTATTATACAGATTATGTGTTCAGAAGAGTCATAAAGCCTTGTTCTACACTCAAGTGAAGACCAATTCACTCCTGTTTCCTCCTAGTGCTTATATATGCTCATTTTTAAAAATTTAAATCTCTATTTAGTCTTGGTATGTGGTAGGGGAAACTAATATTTCTATTTCAGTACTATTTGAACTTAAAAAAATATTTATAATTGATAATCCTCTAAATGGTCAAATTAGGAGATTGTTTGAAACAACTATTGTACGTAGACACAACAAACATGCTGCAGCCATAAAAAATAATGAAGTTATCTATGAACTGTTTTGAAGTGGTGTCTAAAAGATACTAAGCAAAAAAGCAAACTTCAGAAGACTATGTGTGCATATTTATGTATATACACATACAGCCACATACATGTATGTGTCTATACATGTACATAGATACATATACATGTATATATATGAAAGCAGCAAAACTCAGAGAATGTTTCACCTTAGAGGTAAAATACATCAAGCATTTATGTCCCTCTTGAAGAAACTGGGACTTACTGTCAGACAATGGCTTGACTCCAAGGCCACACAGATCAAGTCAGAAGCAATACCTTCTACAACCCAGCATTGACAGGCTTGGAATGGACCAGGAGAAAGCTAGCATGAGTCCTTCTGGAGTACTAACTACAGCATCTTTAATGTGCTCAAGTTCCAGGTGAAGTCTCTGCCCTACAATACCTGCTGGTAGCTGCCTTAGCAAGAGAGGGACTTAGCCTCCAAGTGATCTCATCACATCACTTTCTTCGGAGAATAAATAGAATCAGATAGGTGATTCTGAAAAAGTAAGTAGGAATGATTGCTATAGGCTGCTCCCCCTCCAAATCATGAAGAATAGAATCCTCATGACAAACAATGTTCTATTGTGGCAGGTCATTGATTATTCTGCACACTGTGTCCACTTACAAGATTTTGCTTCTTATTTGAATTCAGAGATAAAATTGGAAATTACAGAGCTGTGGGAGTGGCTGAACACAGCTTTCAATTTAAAAGGAAGGTATATTGATTACTCCCTTGGATGCACATAGAAAATTACTCACAATACATCATAAACTAGTTTTTAAAAAACCCTCAACAACACTCAACATAGTACAATTCACAATACAAAGGTAGACCTTGTCTCATTTTTTACTGTGTAGTAAAGGAGGACAAATAGATGAAGGCTCACAAAAGATTAAGAGATAATATTAATTCACTCACTGTGGATGTGATTATAGTAATTTTTCAGAACTTCATTCATCCCAACATGTTTATAATGTCTTTCTTACTGTCTCAGTATTTTCCAAATCCAAAACTAATTTCCCATTAAATAAATAAGAGTACAAGGGGTTCCTGGGTGGCTCAGTCAGTTAAGCCTCTGACTTGGCTCAGGTCATGATCTCAGGGTTAAGTGAGTTCGAGCCCTGCATCGGGCTCTGCATTGACATGTGCACACATGTTTTGATGTGTATGAAAGTGACACTTTTCTTCCCAGTTTTTTTTTTCTCTATTTTCCTCGGGAAATCAAATATAGTGAAGAATGAGGACCCAGACATAACTGCAGATGTATTTGTGTCTCCTTTACTCCATGTTCTTCTATAAATACATAATTTCATTACTGGGATTCCGGCTCCTTCTCGGTCCAACCAGGTTTATGACCTCAGTTCTCTAATCTATAGGGCTGAGCCTTTTCTACAATTTCTTTCTCAGAACTCATGGTAGGTAACATGCTTTTGGCCATTCCTGCCCTATTTCTGCCCTTCAGAACACAAGATTTTGCAACTCATTTACTTGTTAAGAAACATATATAGTTATCTTGCCATCAACTCAAGACTGAGAATCCTTTAACCAACCCACCTGAGTGATCTGATCTCCAAATAAGAATATATAGTGTAAGAAGAAATGGTTCTTGCTTTGTAACATAAGCAAGCCAGTGCAGGTAATGACCATGCAAACTGAAACTGTATAAAGGGATCTCAATCATCAGTGAGAAAAATTTTAAATGTCTTGTGACCTTTGCAAGTATTTTTCTCCAAATAGCAAAAACTCTCATACTGTTGGCTATAAATGTATGGGAAATGTTTTGAAAACAGTAAAATTAGTATTTGTTTAGTAGACAGTAACTTTAAAAATTAGAAACATTGAAAACTGAAGGTCTTACTTCTTTTCAGAAGGAAATGAACTGTCAAGGATGGTTAAAATAGTGTTTGCAGCCTTCTTGTTACACAGCTACAGTACAAAGCAAGCTTCTTTTCTATGACTTGGGCAATTAGCATGTTGTTTTTGAAGTTGGGAGCAGCTTCTTGCACTTTATCCTTTGTGTATTCAGCATTGTGTGAGAGAGGTCTTTTACTGTATTTTTCAGTGTTTCTTCCCTTGGGATATTTCCATCCTTATCACAACTATGTTCCTTGTTTGTGTGGATAAGTGTGCCTTCACTAATTTTCTCCAGCTCCCTTTACAATAGAAACAGTAATAACATTTCCATAGCCAGCATTTCATCTCCATAAAATCCATTTATGTTTTATTTGAGTTTCACTTTTGTCATTTCTTTTCATTTCGTGGTTGCCCTTCCGTCAACATTGGCTGGTTCCTTTTTTCAATTGTCCGTTTTTATAAAACTTTTATGTGGGTTTTTCACTGGAAGTCACATAGGCAACCGAACTCTGTGTGTGTGTGTGTGTGTGTGTGTGTGTGTGTGTGTGTGTGTGTGTAAAGTGAATAACAAAAAAAATTGGAAGTAAATAATTATTGACAGGTCTGGAAGGAAATGATGTGATTAGTCACTCTTCATGATGTATGCTTTTCATTCAGTTGAGTTATGGACTTGAAGGGCTAACAGTGAAGTTTGTACTTTATGTAATTAGTAACAGTTAATGTACATTAGAAGCTGAAATTTGGACTCTACTATTGAGAGAGTGGTATTATTTCACTAAGCTGTGGAAATTCATGCATATTAAAACATGCAAAACAAGGATTTTCTATATATTTCATGTATCAATATGCATGTATTTATGTATGCAAGTTTCTTTAAATATGACAAAACTTGTTTTAAAATAATTTAAGGCAGATGGTCCCAAAAATTAGTTTTGATCTTTAAGATTCCTTATTCATTCTCCCTTGAAAACTGCCATAACAGGTGTGGTGAGACAGCAATCTGGAACTTTTGAGCATATGACAGGAGCCACCTTTCCTGGCCAACTGCTCCTTGGCCACTATCAACATCAAATAAAGATGTTCTGCATAAGCTAGGGAGAAGATATATATTTTTTTCTGTAAATATATACATGTCAGTGGCCTCTAATGGTGTCTGTAAAATTCCATTTGGCACTTAAATTTACTTCACACAAAAATGGAGTTAACAACCATCAATGCACATAACAGCTGTCATTAAATAATTGAATGTTACTATATGGCATTGAACCTCATGTTCTTATCACAGCAAAATGTAACAGGATGATTGCTTGCTATTTAGTAACACCTTCACAAATCTCTCTACTTAATCATCAGATCAACTACAGAATATTGGGGAAGGCTCAGAGATGGGCTCTGAGATACCCCTTGCTCAGAAGTAAGGGGGTCATTGATGTATGATTTTTCAACAGCCCCGAAAAGTAGTGCTTCCTGTTCACTCTTCTTTCATTCTTGTCCTCTTCTTTTTGGTATCACTAAAGCATCCCTGAATCACAGAGCAATTATCTGTTAGCTTAGCTATGTCGACAGTCGGTGTTGATGAAAAGATCATCTGTGTCAGATAGTGGTAATTTTGGCCACTCTAGGAAAGGTGAGTCTGAGACAGGAGTTTGGGAGGAATCGAAAGGTTATAAACAGGCCTGTCTGATTCTGCTGAAATCAGTGTAAGAGAATAACAGAAGAACATTGGCCACTATAAGCTCAATACTTAGAGTCTGAGGCTGGAGATAATAGAGCTTCTAAAGGTCCATAAAGGTGCTCTAATAGAGAAGGCAAATGCCAATTTCAACAGATTAGTTAATGGTGGTACTTTACCATAGTGGACTCAAAATAGGAGATGGGTTTAGTGCACTGGTAATATCCAGCAATGAGATCCAGAAACTACCTTCAAAAGAACGCAGCTAAAAACTACCTAAGAAATGGAGAGAGCAGCAAAGTCACCTTAGAGCCAGCCACAAAATGTGGCTGTGCTTGAGAACAACTGACACATAATTCCCCACTTCCTGATGTTGTGGACTAGTCTTAGATTTGAATGTGGAGAGAAATCCAGCAAAGAAAATAGGCTACATCTGGAGTAGGCATTAAGAGCAAATGGTAATAGCTATCTAGTTTGCTATAATGAAAATTGTGAGGCTGTGCACCCACTTTAGAGGAAAATTGAACTGTAATAGATTTAGACATAAATTGTACTCTGATTAAGAATATTCATCATATGTATGCCATCCCCTTTATCCTGCTCTGGATGGGGTGTTTTCCCAGTGAAGACAGCTCATTTTGAGAGTTGCTTAGTTTTTCAAATGTGGTTGGCTTTGAGCCCAAGAGGAACAATAAAAATATCAGGAATCTTAAAAAAAAAAAAAAAAAAAGAATATTCATCATAGGCATGAGAAGTGTGAGTTGCCCCACATATATAGCTCCCAATCTCGAGCTCTCTCTGTAGTGGAGAATGGAGAGAAGGCATAAAAGTCAGATAGAACTTGTAGTTAATCTTACTCAAGATGTCACCCTCTGACAATTCTTCCTTGGGCCTTTCTTTTCCAATGGGGCATTATAACTATTTTAGTTATAAGTGGAGGACTTTAGAAACACTATGACTGGGGTGAGTTGGAAGCTATTTCTAGAATATGCCAAGATGACCAAAATAACAGCACTTGTGTATAACAAAATCTTATTCGCTTTTCTCTCTAGACTTAGAATAATGGGGTGCAAGCGCCCTGGGTGTGTTTAATTATTTATTTAAGGGCTATTAGTGTGTGATTAGTGAGTCCTTATTGAAAGTAGTACATGCCAGCAACCTGCAGTGAAGCTCTGTAAGACAGTGTTCTTGCTAAATTATTAAGATACAAAATGAATAATGAAGGGCATTTTAGTGGAAACTTACCTGAAAAAAATAGCTGCTGAAGGTAGGGAAAGAAAAGTGAGAGAGTAGGGGTAATGAGTCATTCTGTCCCTTATGGGACAGAAAAGAAATCTTTCTCTTGAATTAGTGAATGATGGCTATATCCATAGATGGTGACAGAAAAATAACCATATTTAGGCTTTGTACACCCTGCACTTTTAAGGATTCAATTGTGGAGGGCACTCATATCCTTCCTCAGAGTACTTGAGTGTTTTTATTGGACCATGGTATTATTTTTGTTGTCTTCTATACCCATAAACTATTTAGGCATATCGATTGCCTTAGCTTTGTCTTAACCATTGGAAGTAAAAATATAGGCACTTCTTGCCACATATAAGAGGGCAGATCATTTTTAAAAATTTTTCCTTAAACCTATTGTCCAGACCCTACTGTACCTGGTCCCTATCTTCTAATTTCCTCCATGTAAATATATGATTTTTCATCTTTATTATCTGTATCTCCAGCCTGCTTCTCTGACTCAGGCTACACCATCCTACTGTTCCAATTACACAATTCCTATTGTATTATTGCATTAGTTTCCAATTGCTACTTGTGGTAATAAATTAACACAAAAAGCCTTGAAGCAACACAAATGTTTGATCTTTCTGTGGTAGAGGTCAGAAATCTAAAATAGTTGTCAGAGCTATGTCCCTTCTGAAGGTGTGAGGGAGGGATCCGCTTACAAGCCCTTTTTAGTTTTAAGAGGCTCCCCGTATTCCTTGGCTTGTGGCCTTCCATCATTGTTACCCCTGCTTCTATCATCATGTATCTTTTTCTCTCCTTTCATAGTCACATCATCTTCTCTGACTCTGACCCTCCACTTCCTTCTTATAAGACCTTTGTGGTTACCCAGGATGATCCAGAATGATCTCCCCACTTCAAAATCCTTAACTTAAGTCACATGTTCAATATACCTTTTACTGGGTGAGGTAATATACTGAACAGTTTCTAGGGATTAGGATATAGACATCTTTGAGGAACCTATAGGTACTCTCATTTGTTTTATCCTAGCCCGTGTCTGGATCTTGGTAAACAGAGGTGCTCTGTAGATGTTTTATTTGTCCCTGTAGACTTCATATGATTTCATAGAAGCCTGTGATTATTAAGCTTACTACTTGCGGTTGATGTGGCTTCAGTTTGCCCCAAGTTTTTAAAATCCCCCTACAGATCTCATGTTATGATTTACAATGCTTGGTAAACCATTTCAAATATTTGCTTGAAATGCCCACAAGAGAATTTCTAAATGGTAGTTTCACAAACCCACATAGGGAAAAATAATTTTTGCTCGTTGTTACAAAATTTGATGTAGTGATTTTTCCTTGAGGAGGGGCATCATGACCCTTTGAATGACATATCAAATTGAGGAATAGGTTAGAAGAAAGTATTGGGTGGGTAGAAAATACATGTTATACATTAAAAATTAGCTTTATAATGTTTGTTTTCATTATACCATATAAAATGTATTCTGAAATGTTAACATTAAAGAAAGGCTTATACTCTTATGTTTAAGTAAGGACCATGTTAACTAAAGAGGTTGAGGCACACCATTCCATCTAGAATTTTGTCTCTCTTTACATACACTCAAATGCAAATTTTCTTCTTTATTTTATTTTTTTTTTCTTTTTTTTCTTCTTTATTTTAAATGGATTTCTTATGTTACTCTATTTAGTCTCAGTTTTTTGTGGTTTCCATGTTAGGAGATATAGACACAGAAAGGAAGCAATAAAAAAGGGAGAAAGTGAAAATTATAGAGGTAGTATGGGAACAAAGTGGAAATATGGGGTAGATAATAAATTTGAGGAAGTTGTAACAACTATTAGAAGGAAGAGGGTATTCACTGTACTCAGAGGAGGGAATTGAGTGTAGAAAACTTTATTTGAAGAGTGAGTATATACATACCACATCTTCTTTATCCAGTTGATGGACATTTGAGCTCTTTCCATAATTTGGCTATTGTTGATAGCACTGCTATTAATACTGGGGAGCAAGTGTCCCTTCAAATCAGCATTTTTGTATCTTTTGGATGAATACCCAGTCGTGAAATTGTTGGGTTGAAGGGTAGTTGCATTTTTAACTTTTTAAGGAACCTCCCTACTATTTTCCCGAGTGGCTTCCCCAGTTTGTATGATTGGGTTCTTCTGCTGAAACCAATACTACATTGTATGTGAACTAACTTGGACTAGATAGATAGATAGATAGATAGATAGATAGATAGATAGATAACAAGAGTAGTTTCCTGGGTGTTAAATCTAATATTTCTCAAATCCTTATATCTCTGCTCTCCTCTACTACCAGACTTCTTGGACTTAATGTGATTCACAATATTCATCTGGAAATTAAACAATGGAGAACTTTGAAATACGTTTGTTTAAAATTCATAAAGGCCAAAAGTAACTCAATGATTTAATTTTATTTTCTAAACTGCTATCTTTAATTTTTTTGACAAATGTAGCAAATGAAAATTTGAGGAGATAAAAACTAGTTGGTGTTTTACCATGTTCTGTTTTTCTACTGATTGATCCACTTTTCAGGGTTTAGGTGTTGGGTAATACTTAAACAGATATCATTATGGGTATTAATTAATATTTTCATTTGAAAAATCTTTCCATGAATATTCAGGACTTTTCTACCATCCTTAAATAATATATTAATAAGAAAATCATAAATAGTGGTTCTCTTCCTGGACATTTTATCCAGCATGTTAGAGATGAAATTGTTATGGTTTGTTCTGCCTTGGCATTGGAGTTCCTCTGTGATTCCCCAGGACAGGCAGTGATCTAGAGCCCAATCATCTTCTCCATGGGAGGCAGCACTTGGTCACTCATCCACAGGACTTTTCAACTCTCTTCTGAAAGTTATACCTCTTGACAGGAAAGTACAGGCCTGCTACTTTACAGAGGAATGATCTGAAATAATTAGCCTTTTCCTTAGCAGAACTTTCTTGGAAATTGTTCACAAATGTAATAGAAGTTGCAAACATTTTAGATTACTAACCTCACTGGCATTTGTCTCTTTTCTCACTGAAGTTTCATTAATTCTCCACCTCTGCCTAGAGTGTGCTATCACATCAGTCGATGACTTTTGGTCACAGTTTGTATTTAAATATTTGTTTATTATATTGCGTTCTACAATTAAAAAGAACTTTGGTCAAGAAATAGGACACTTTGGTCTCCCATTATTCTGAGAATGGGCTTGACTTAAGGTGAGATTTAAAAAGTGCCAAAGTTAAACAAAGAAAACTTAACCTACTGTAACTCATGCTGATCCAAGATACGAATCGACAAGTACTTCTACAGCACGGTTTTTAAGGTCTGGCAACTAATGTTCATTTGGATTTTGTTTTCTGCAGTCAATATTATCTCTTTCTTCTTTAAAAACACATAATGTTTGATCCACATTTAGATATTATCTCTTTCTGGTCAACTGCCTAGTTAATGGATGTCATGCTGCTGACCAATCATAATATCCTAGTGCTTTTGACATATACAATTGAGCTATTGCTATGTCAAAAGTAGTCTGTCACTTTGAAACAGTCAAAGCCACTATTCCACAAAATAATGAACCTAGATAATGACATCTACCTGTCTGAGTTGATTTGGATATTCATACTGTATTCTTTCATTTGTTGATTCAGCAAATATATAACATCTACCAACATTTGCCCAGATATACTAGGCTTTAGCCTGTGTGTGTATGGGGGAATAGGATGAATTTCAGGATCTCCTTTTCAACCCCATTCATGATTAATTTTGGATTTGGAATCTCATCTGCATGAAACATCATTAGTTATTTAAACATTTTTCCCAAATTAATAAAATAAGGGCCTATAAAATGTAGTAGCTCTAAGTCCTATGGCCAAAGTTCAGATCCCACCCCTACCCGTTGCCAGTTGGGTGACCTTTGGTAAATTACTTAATGTCTCTCTACCTCAGGTTTTTATTGATAAATATTTAAAAATTGGGTTGTCATTAAAGAAGTAACCCTTCTAAAACATTGATGATAGGTATGGTACATGGTAGACATGTTAAATATACAAAAAAGATAGTTGTATAATAAAATAAATCCTTGATTGGGGTAATTGGTTTCCTTAAACAGATGATATATTGATTGAGAACATTATTCACTTGTTATCCTGCCTTTATATGTTAATACCTTTTGAAGTTGGGATCCTAATAAGAAAGGTTATTTGCTGAGATGGGGATCTACATGCCCATTTAGTGTAGGAAATTTTAAGGTTCCAGGTTTTACCTTAGCGATGAATTGAAAGAGGTCAGAACAGTCTGTCCACTAGTATAGCACAGACAAGCTGCTGTAATCACTTAGTTGGAACATGTTTATTATGTTTCTCAGTTACTGTTTCAGTTTACCACAGACGTCTATGTTCTGGAAGAGATGACAGCATGGGTAGATAGCAAGAGAGAATACACAAAACTTTCAGTAAACATATAAGGAATTATACCCACCCCTTGGATTTTTTTCTTCCCCTAACATGAAAACTACTCTGTCTCCTTTGGAATCACGAATGTTGATTCCATCAGGTATCTCGTAATAAAGTATAGGGTATGAAATTGACTGTTGTTTATATGGTTTATACCTAGGTGATATTTCTATTATTACAGAAAGCAGGGGATATTTGAATTTGTTGAATTGCTCCCTTACTCTCAAAATTCATGGTTATTTGTGTTTTCTCTTTGGCCTTGTTTGTTTTGTTGTTGTCACAGACAAAATAGCAAAGAAGTGAAAATTTGAATTAATATCTCTATATGCCTTATAGTTATGAAGTATAATTATCTATATACTACAGTGGAGGTGTATGGCTTGTGCTGTATTTGTGTGTGTGTGTAACTTAAAACTCTTTTGATATTGTTACATTACTTTTGTAATATATGATTGACTGTAGGCATTGGTATTACTCACAGTTTATAATTCACTTAGCCTTTACCAGTATTGTTGTCAAATATTACAGAATACATATAACTGGTAATTCAAGAATCGAATATCTTTGCTGGAAAAACTGATTATTCCATTTTAGATTGTAAGTTTCCTTGCTCCACTAATCTTTATATAAATAAATGATCTCCTGTATGTTTCTATTTTTCTTAATTGTAATATATTTTAGTGATATGTCCATTTATCTGTCAGTCCACACTCACACAATAGTACTATTCTGACCACTGATCCTTCCTTTAGCAAACATGGCTCCTCACAGACTAAACGTGCCCCATGTATTACTTACATCTTGTTGATTCTACACTTGGTTTTCCAAGTGATGTGATATAGAGAAAATAAGCCAATAAGGTAGATCAATTGCTTTTGCCTGTTATGCTTAACCTAGAATGAATGTGGCTGGATGTCATCATCTTCTGGCCTAAAATGTGTCCAAATCATCTGGCCTGGGGAGAAAAATTTGTATTACTTGTAAAATGTGGTTTGCCCATACTTCATTCTTTTGAAACCAGTACCAATAGTCTATCAGAATGACAAATAAATGTCAAAATACAAATTGCCATTATCTGTCATATCATTTTCTTACTTTTTCTATGTCAGTTTTATTTCCATGATTTTGGCTGGATATTTTAATGTGCAACCAGAAATATGGAATAAAATTTGGAGGTAGCAAGATCATCAGTACCAGACTAAACAGTGTAAATATTAACAATGAAGAAATGTTGAGATTTCCTAAAATCTGGAGAGAATACATTACTGGAGCTTTCTTTTTTTAAGTGACCTTCATTCCAAATGGTTTACATTTTTTCCCATACAGTAGATAGGCAATTATCCCTTTTCTAATTTTGTTTTCTTCAAGAGGCCTTTTCTCCACCATATCACCTTCTTGGCTCTCCTCATCTTGTATTGATGGAATAGTACATTTCCATTACCTTTGCAGTCTTTTTTACTCCTCTTAAAATTGAATTAAATTTGGTCTACTGTTCTAGACATGAAGTGTTGGCCCAACAGAGTTATTTAAGCTCAGTAAAGTACAGGGTTTTTATTACTCCAATTCCAGCTTTATATGTGACAATTTTGTCAAAAATGGAAACCCAAGATTATTTTTGTAAAAGGAAGGAAAGGGTCTTTTTGTGTTTGTGACTTTGGGAAAATGCATATGGTAGAACTGATAATCACCTAGACCACCAAGTTCTGTGATCTCCCAGATCATCTAGCATCTGTTAATTAACCTTGGTACTTAGCAGTATAAGATATTTACCATATATAATTCCTTTCATCTTAACCTTACATTAAACGTTTTATGCAATGTAGGGGTCCTTGGATGGCTCAGTTGGTTAAATGTCCAACTTTGACTCAGGTCATGATCTCTCTGTTTGTGAGTTTGAGCCCCACATTGGGCTCTGTGCTGACCGCTTGGAGCCTGGAACCTGCTTTGGATTCTGTGTCTTCCTCTCTCTCTTTGCTCCTCCACTGTTCTCTCTCAAAAATAAACAAACATTAAAAAATGTTTGAATGTTTTATGCACTGTGAATATGGAACTATTTAAAAACAAATAGTCTATTAAAAAATTGCATGCTAGAAAGTTATTTTAGCACAGACAGTATACTTTTACATTCACATCTATAACTAAAATGATTCATTACCTTAAAGCTTGGTAAGCGAAAAGGTTAGTAGTTTACACTTTGGGTGGGTGTCAGTTGTAAGTAACATTCTTAGGTTTAGTTTTGCTATCTAGAAAATCCAGGGAAGAATCCGTGACAGCTGAAAATTCCATTTGTATTGTGCATAAACCCATTCTTTTTTTATTTTTTTAACGTTTTATTTATTTCTGAGAGAGACAGCTCAAGAAGGGGAGGGTCAGAGAAAGAGGGAGACACAGAATCTGAAACAGGCTACAGGCTCTGAGCTGTCAGCACAGAGCTCAACATGGGGCTCGAACTCACAAACCGTGAGATCATGACCTAAGCCGAAGTCAGCCGCCCAACCTATTGAGCCACCCAGGCACCCCACATAAATCCATTCTAAAGCTAGAATATATTGAGGTGCATATTTGTCAAAAAAGAAAAATCAGTGGTTACTAAATGTGATAAATATTTTATATTACTTTATATAATTTACGAGTTTTATTTGTTTTATAGATTGTACTAAATTAAGACACAAACGAGCAATTTCCATTCAATATGGAAAGGAGGAATTGTTTTGACACATATCCATGTTGTTATGTGTGTCAGTACTTTCTTCCTTTTTATTACAAAGAGTATTTAATTACATGGATGTACCACAGTTTGTATCAATTCACCCAAGAAAGGATATTTAGATTGTGTCAAAACATTATGCTAAATGAAAGAAAACAGTCTCAAAACATTCATTAACATGAAATTCTGGGGGGTAAAAGTACTATGTGGGTAAGAAACAAGTTGATGTTTGCCTGATTAGTCTTGGGGGAGGTTTGATTACAAATGGACAGTCCCATCCAAGAAATTTTTAGGGTGATAGAACTGTTAGGCATCCTGATTGTAGTAGTGATTACATAGATTTATGTATATATTAAAGTCCATAAAGTTTAGAGTAAAATAAGATGAACTTAAGTAAATTTAAAACCACTAATAAAAATCTTTTATTATATATAAAAAAGGAGTTGTTACTAGCTGTATAGATCTTAACCAGTTCCATCTTTTTTTAATGTGATTTATTTAAGTTTAATAAAATTTTTGTTCAGAATGCAGTTGTAATATATGTCCATAATTTTAAAAATATAATATATTTAGGGGCATCTGGGTGGCTCAGTCGGGTGAGCATCCGGCTTCGGCTCAGGTCATGATCTCATAGTTTGTGGGTTCAAGCCCTGTGTCAGGCTCTGTGCTGACAGCTAGCTCAGAGCCTGGAGATTGCTTCAGATTCTGTGTCTCCCTCTCTCTCCGACCCTCCCCTGCTCACGCTGTATCTCTCTCTCTCTCAGAAATTATATATATATATGTATATATATTTAATATAGGTATATATAATATATTTAAAAGTAAATATATATAATATATTTAAAAATAAAATGAAAAGGAGCAAAACGCATGAGAGAACTCAGATAAAGCCACCTAGGTGTTTAATATGCTTAGCACTAGTCCTCTTTTGCATGTTTTGTTTAATTTAACACAGTTATACCATAAATATAATTCAGATTCCTGAATGTTTGACTTATTATATCCAAAGCATTCCTCACAACACAAGCTTACAGAAAGATTATTTTATTGGCTGTATAAACACTTTGGTCATTGCCTACTATTTACTGCATTCTTTTATGATCATTTAGTATACTTAACCTCATAACACAGTTTTCATATCATTTGCATTAGCCTTTTTCTTTTAACATGCTTCAGGTATTCTCCTTGAGAGATCTCCTAGAAGTGTAATTACCTTTTCAGTGAGTAGGGCCAGTCCTTGTCGTCCACAATTATTCCGAATTTAAGCATATTTATTTGTAATGAATATTTTAGAAAACATTCTATCACATTTATTTGTCACCATATGAAACTTATGTTAATGTTGCTTTAACAGTACAATATTTTGCATTCTAAATTGGCTACTTGTCACACTCCTTAGTCTAAAAAATCCTTGAGGTTGCAATTCACAATATGCGAATCTTCCTAATAATTCAGTTTCCATGAGAGAAAGGGACTATAAGTTGGCTTCCTTAAGAGGACAATATACTTAAAGGCCAAACATGTAGACATTTCACTTACTTCATACTGTGTTTGTATATCTCTTCTTCCTATCCCCACACTCAGTAAAAATGTAAAATTTCCTTAGTACAACATTCATGCCTTGTACATACTTCGGTGTCTTGTCTGATTCTCAACACCTAATATTCATGGTAAATATGAAATGAGTTAAATAAAAACAAAGTTATATCCACATGCATACGTAGACATCAGTGCCTATTTCCAGGAACTTAACACTGGCTCTATGAGTGACCAAACTAATGCTAGCAAATTAATACAACATGCACAAATGCATGTTGCTGCTTCCAAATGGAGTTTGTAAAGACTAGTAATGATCATAAATCCCCATAGTATTATTGCTCATTACCAAAATGTAATATTAGATGGAATCATAGCTGTATTTATAATTTGTAAAATGTAAGAGAGAAAAATATTAAAAAGATGTCAGAGCATCTCTTATGAAAGTGGGAACTTGCTTTCCGTCTTCGTAATTATGCTATAGGCAGCTTATTTTTTTAACTCCTTTGTTAGAAAAACAGGCAATAAATTCTCTTGTTGAGAATGTGCTCCCTGTATATGTGCATAACTGTGTTCCCTTGAGAGCTAAGCAAAGCCTTGAGGTATTTGAATGAATGCCTTTTGACAATGCATAACTCAGCACAGGTTTTCCAAGAAATCAAATAATTTTGAATATCTAGCTATTCACCAAATCCACAAACTACCTATATTTAAAGAAAATTATACCTATGAGGGCTAGTTCTCATTTTTTAGACTACTTGGAAATAGACAATAACAGAAACATGAAGTGGGTAATAAAAAATAATTACCTTTTCCAAGTAAGATCAAATAGAAGTTGTTTTCCTCTATTTTTTCAATTTATATCTTTATCAGCAAATACGTATTTACCTCCTAATATTTATTAGACTAAATAGTAAATGCAAATTAAATAAATTTTAATTTATTTAAAAATAATAAATTCTGAGAACAACATATTGTATTAAGTGTGGCATTGCACAAAGCAAGGGCTCCTGATCCTTGACTGGGGCTTAAGATTTTTTGAAGCCAATGTGCTCAGCTCAATGTTTTGTAAAAGATGAAAGAAGAAAAAGATGGGGAAGAGAGAACCACATTTCAGGCAGAAGGAACTTTGCATGCGTAGTATTCAGTCATAAAACATGGGAAAGAAGTTGGAGTCGTGGGTAGGTCCAAAGCTTGGAGGGACTCATGTACCACAATTTTACCCTGAAAGAATTCCTAAAGGTATTTTGGGAAACTTTTCATGGGAATGACATTATCTAGTTTGCAACAATGCAAAGAATGGGCAATGTATCTACCTGTGGGGCAGGAATGTGAAGATTCAGTTAGAGCCAGGCAATACAAGAAGTTCTTTTCTTATGTCCTATGAGAAATTCCAAGAATCTGGACCAGGAGAGTAACAGAGGAAATATATAAAACATATATGATTCAAGAAATCGAAGCTGTTGATTGTTGATTGTAGAACCAAGAATATTTGATGGCCTATTAGAAGGGCATAGTGGGGTACAGTGCTGTTAAGGAAGCAAGCACAATTTTCCTCTAAGTGACCACATCTAGTTTAGAATGCCATTTAAAAACCTAAACATGTAAAAAGTCTAGACTCGTTACTTTATTTTGTTTGTTTGATTTGTTTCCATTTTGAATAGGAGAAATGAGGGTGGATATATCTGGCAGGCTGCTAGAGATGTAGATCTGGGTTACAAAAGAGATCGGCCTACAATTCATTAGCCAACATGGACTTGAAGTAAGAATAGGATTGTTCAGAAAATTGTGGATTCACAAGAGCACAGGGCTGGGGAGAGAAGTAAAAAGCACAGGGGGAGACAGAGAAACTGAAGTATATCTAGAAAAAATAGGAAAGAATGTAAAGCAGTGTCACAAAACTCAAAGGAGGAAGAAATATAATATCTGGTGAAAAAAACGAATGTGTTAAAGACTGAGGTAACAAGGCTGCTAAATTGACAGAAGTGTGCTGATTTAAGCTGTCTGAGCGAGTGAGCATGGGCTGGGGTCACTTATAAGGGCCAGATGTTACTTATGAATGTATATAATCTACACAGATGGTGGTTTCAGTCTTGACAGATGGTAGTCAGAAGTGAATGTATGATATAACAGTGTTTCAGATATATAGAGATAGATATATCTATAGATACATATCTATATCTATATTCATTCAAACCTATATAAAATCAAGCCCATACACACATAGGCTAACAGACATTCCAGTATTTCTGTTTAGAGGAAGCTTAGAGATACCATTCCCATTGAAACACAAAGAAAAGACACATTTCTTGAGGCTATATTTCCACAAATACTTGGCCTTTACTTGGAGATTGTTTTTTAGGTGTTACTGTACGGAAGGAGGGCTGATGGTGGTTGTGATGGTGTATTTATACTACCTGACTGTCATGGGCCAGTTTTGATACCATATTAGATATGTGAAGTCATATGTAGATTACCCTTCAGACTCTCCCTTGGTAATCTGAAGTAGGTTTTACTGAGGATGGCGTGATTTTCTATTCCAGGTAAGTTTCTCCATTCCAGGTATGATAACCCACTTGGATGAAGTCTTGACTAGAAAGCAAATGCTAGATGTGTTACTCCTTTGAAATATTTTACAATGCCATTATACAATACTTTGTATAATGAAAGCCCCCAATGTAATTATGATTTTTCTAAAAAGTAAAACAGTGAGCAAAGATGAATAAATGTGTTACCAAGTTTTAAAACAGTACATTTGGATCTCTGGAGGCTTCAAGCACCTTGCATTTGCTGACAGAAAAGTGTTGCTCAGACTTACAAAAGAATTAGAATGGAAGCCAAGCGTTTACATTTTAAAAGCTTATTCTAGTCCTACTCCAGACTCTTTCAATAAGGCAATGCTATTATTCTACTCAATTGTCATATCTTAACATAGCTGACAATGTTGAGGTATTTTCAAAGTTGACATTGCTGGTATAATTTCTGTAAAAGTTTCAGTGTCTAATTGAAATATGAGGATCTTTAGAAACAGAAAACCATTCTTCCTTATCTTTAAAAAAAATGTTTATATCTGCAAATGACCTCTCAAAGGAAGCCTTCTCAAACGTTATCTTTTTATGAGTAAAGAGAGCAAAATCACTTCATCCAAGTGTAAGTAATGTGAATACGAAAATTCTCATTATAAAAATTTGCTAGGGCCCTTTTATTTAGCTCAATAGCACTCAAATGGCTATAATGATAAACTTCAAAGTTGGCAGTAGTGGAATATTCTTCCATTTAACATCAAGCCAATGCTAAGGAAAATTGCTGCCATATTTTCTAAGTTATTAACCTTTACAATGAGATATATGTTTGATGCATAGAGAAAAATTTCCTCCTCTAGGTTAATGTGAGCTTAAGTTAGAGAAACTAATCAAATAAATACATTGAAATTAAGCCACACAGAACTGCTTTATGTTATCCTCTCTACATTTGTGTCTAAGATACTTATTGGAACAATAGTTGTAGAAAACGTTGGAATCTCTTTTATTGATCTCAAGAAAGGCATTTTATTATATCAGTAAAAGTGAAGATATGAGTTAAAGTATATGTCTTTTTCTTAAAACTATGCTATGGGATCCTATGTTTTTAGCACTCCTCAGAAATCTTTATCTATGCCTGAATTCCTTCATCCAAACCCACTATTCCTTCACTGTAGTTCCAGCCAATTTCCTGAGAGAAGTAATCAAAAACTCCTTTATCCGTTCATTTCCCTTCTGCCTTACAGCATTCGCCATAGTAATGCATGTCTAAATGGCCCAAATTCCTTCTTTTAATCTTTTCATGACTGAGTCTTCCAAAAATGGTTCCATCATTTAACTTCCCCCCAAAAGCATTGCTCAGAATTATCAGGGTATGCTTGAATACTTTTTATCCCACTAGATATAACACTTTTTCAGCTATACTCTGAGCTCACTCAGGGCATATGTTTGTCCTCCCTAAAACCTACCTTTGTAAATAATTTAGTCCAGATTTAATTTGAGAGTTCTTTATCCTATTCGTATCCGATTCATATTTACTGCAATAGTGGAACATATAAATTTAGAGTAAGACATCCAGGAAATAAAAGTTAGTTTTGCTACCAACTTTTTCTGGGCATTTCACTTGTTTCTCTGCAGCTCAGTTTTTATGTAAAATCTGCATCATAGGAATAATAATAAAATTCATTAGAGAGTATTGCTGTCAATATTGAATTACATAAATATAAAACACTTAACTAAATGTCTAATGCATTAGAATAATTGAATAGGTATTAACCATTATCATTTTCATATTCCCATTACCTTGATTTCTTAATACATCTCCAGGTAATGTACAATAAAGTGAGATTCAGTGAAATAAGTATGGGGTTTGAAGTTAAATAGATCTGTGTTCATAATGTGACTTATAACTTATTAACTATGCGACTCTAAGTGTCTTACCCTCTTTAAGAACTGTAGTGATGATTAAATAACATCTGTATACAGCAGCAAACATAAAATTCGTTCTATCAAATGCCTGCTGAATAAGTAAATGAGTGATAGACATTTGTGTATGTACATTGCAGTGCTGGACTCACTAGTTTTAAAAATATCTTCATTAATGGGGTGCCTGGGTGGATCAGTCGGTGGAGCATCTGATTTCAGCTCAGGTCATGATCTTGTGGTTTCTGGGTTTGAGCCCTGCATCGGGCTCTTTGCTGTCAGTTCAGAGCCTGGAGCTTGTTTCGGATTCTGGGTCTCCCTCTCTCTTCCCTCCCCCACTCATGCTCTGTCTCTGCCTCTCAAAAATAAATAAACATTAAATTTTTTAATATCTTCATTAAATCACTCAGCAAAGATTTATTTATCACACATGGAAAATATACTATGCTGGGCAGTGGAAATTATTTCAAAAAGGCCTGATAAAGATCATTACTTATTTCTGTGTTACTTAAGATAATACGGCTTACTGTTAATTTGGTTAATAATTCTTGGGAAGCAGTTGCAGGTATCTCTGGTCAAGCCTAGACTATCTTTTATATACATCTCATATATCTGGAAAACTGAGGAAGCAAGCCTTCCCAAACTGACTTCCACAACTATGTTTTCCCCTCATAATCCTCCAAGTCACCTGAGACGGTGATAGGTGTGACTGTAAGAATAATACAGTCTAAAGTAAGATATCAGGAGAAAGCATTCAGGGTTAGCGATGAGAATGCATGCAGGATGGACTTGGAAAAGGCTCGGGACACTGGGGCTTTGGAGGAAAGTGGAGTAGCTCAAAAGTATCTACGGCTCCAGACAGAGCACCAGGGAACAGGTCCTGGACACAGCTTTACAGCTGTCACGGGAACGTAGTGAATTTGGAATACATAAGAAATTATGATTGAGGGGAAACCCAGCCGGGTAACCTAGAAAAAATTTCCCCCATTGGAACTGTTTATAAAAAGAAAACATTATTTAGGGTTTACATATTAGTCACTCAACCACAACAGTGAACACAGTAATAGTTTCTTTTAATGTTTATCATGTCAAGTGTGCATTTCTGAAATCAAGTTCCCATTACTTATTGACTTTTCGAGGAGTAGTATTTAAATGAATTTTATAAAGTGAATAGGATATGCATTATAACCACATAAATACTAATTGCATTAATAAATTTAATAAATTTTCTCTGTCTTTAGATATATGATCCCTTCAATAGTTTTTACTATTTTTCCCAAACCATGTAGTGATAAAATGACCCATAAACAAGAAGTGGCAACACATTTGATTGTATAAGGTGCTACCTTGAAACTAGCTATAAAAGTTAATTGTCAATAAAGCTTTTTTTTTTTCAGTTCATAAAATGTGTTTATGTAACTTGTTCTGAAGTATCTGACAATTAGAAGCATGCTATTATTGTATTGGGATAAAATTCAATTAAATTACAAAGCCATCCCTTCCTCCAGAAGTCCTCAGAGAAAAAAGAAACAGCTCTTGAATAGAGGTTACATCCGGACTTTAAAGAACATATTTGCAGTAGAATCATGGTGAGAATGTAATAATGGATAAGAATTAATTGGAGAAACAAACTGAAACTGTAGTGTTATTTTCCAAAAACATACAATGATTGACACGTGCACATGAACTTTCCTAACTAAAGTAGATGGAAATCTCTTGTCACTTGACATTAAAATTCCAATAGCAAATGTCTCTGGCTATATCCCAAGCTGAGTAATTATATTTGGTTCATAGCATAAGCATTTGATGATTTTATGCCTCTCAGTATGCCCTGCTTTTATAATTTCACCAAGGAGTGCATTTTTAAAAAACACTAATATTAAATGGTAAAAATCAGTGGAAGTCGGGGAAAAAAGACAACCAAATAAAACAGACAAGACTACATACTCCTAAGAAAGACACACAGAGGGAGACAGAGGTATGTTGTAAAACATAAACACCTAAGCCTTGACCTTGAATGATCTTTGAAATATAAGTTTTACACCTATTTCAGAGAAAAAAGAATTCTCCAGTGTGGGGTTTGGGCTCAGTGATTTCTATGATTTGTATGTTCACAAGTAGTGAAAAGGAGAGGGGAATAAATCTACTGCACTGATAAGTGATGGGTGGGCTGATGGCCAGTGTTATATTCCATCTTTTCACAAAATCCTTGCCTAACTGGATGGGACAAAATACCTGGACCCATGTTCTCTTAGGATCTCTTAGATTCCATACATAAGTTTGGTATTGGCTTCTAGGCATGAAGCTTAAAGATTCCTGAAATCTATTTAGATAACTTAATAATTCAGCATCAAAAAGGAAGTATGGCCAAATTGTTTTTACTCATTTAATCAGTATTGGCATATACTCATTTAATCAGTATTCCTGGTTTATTTTAATGTACAGTGCTGAAAAAAATGGCTTGTAAAACTGGGGGCCTAAGAATAAGGAACATGATTCAGAAACATGAGTATACCAGAAAAACTGAAGAAGTCATCCATGAGCTTCAAGCCTTGAACACATACTCAAGAGAAAGTGCCCAGCAAGTTGCTACTTGGCGTAAATTGCTAATAATGAAACAGCTTGATCTACAAGAGAAACCGATGCTGTGATCCTACCTACAAAGACTTAGGTTGTGGGCAGGTATATAAACTGGAAGTCACAATCTGCAAGCCAGACACAGATTGCTAAGGGGCAAATTCTGCCTGACAGAGGTGTTGCACACAGAGGGGCAGCCCATTAATACTCTCTTTTAGAATGCTCAGTGAGCAAGGAAAGTAGGTCACTAGGTTTCATTGTATTAATCTTAGTGCATTACATGTTCTGGAATAACTAGGACAAGAGAATGATGTAATTTGTGATCTAACTCCCCTTTGCCCTCATTCTTGTGGGTCCTTGCAGTAAACCACCATTGGAGAGGATAATCTTTGTAACCCTAGAAACATTAAAGCATTTGATCTGTTTCAGGAGACAAGTACAGAAATGTTGAGCACCCAGATTCAGACACTTCTGTAATAGAAAAGGCTATTACAAAAACTGGTTAGTAGAATTTTGGGGTGAGTGTAAAGCATTTTGTTTTTAATGCAGTTCTAATAAACCATGTATTTTAGTTTTTAAAAGAACTTTATTGTATGGAACTGTATATACAGATGTTATTTGATCCTCAAAATAGTGGCAGTGAAGAAATAGGTATTATGTTTAATAATACGTCTTTAACCCCACAGAGATTAAAAGAATTTTTTTAATGTATTTTATTAGAAGGGATCAGCAGAGTTAGCACTGGCACACCAGTCTTCTGAATCTAATCCCAGTTATGCATACATGGGCATACTATACACTGACTTAAAATGTGTCTCATCAAGTGGTGACATCCACGTAGATGTCTACTCATAAATGATTCACCATGGCAATGGACATTATCATATAATTGGTAGAGGTTAGAAGCCCCAGTAAAGCCAAGTATGGCATAAACAGATTTTCGTTTTAATTTTTAAATCAAATCTGCTGGGCTATTATGGGATGACTGAAATTCCACTTGACTTTCAGTGTTCCAACTTAAAACAAGAACTGGACTATTGTGTCATGCAAAGTGACCAGAAATATATCTGATGCAGTCAAACCACTTCTATACACCAGCCGATTTTAATCTCGTGGCTTTCCTCTTGATGTAAGAGCAAGGAAAAGAGTGGCAGTGGAAAACCCCACAGGAGTGCTGATTGGACCAGGCTTTGTCCTAAGTGCTTTATGTATACTAATGTTAAACTCACACCAACCTTCTAAAGGAGCAATTATTATCCCCTTCTGTAGACTATGAAATGGAGACATGGGGAGTAGAATAACTTGTTAAAGGTTGCATACCAGGTCAGTAGAGTTTGGTTTTGCCTCTGACTCTAGAATGCATGCATTTAAAGAAGAAAGTGGACCCTCTCTCATAAAAGTAGGATTACTTAAAGGAAGGGAACCAGCAAAGGACTTTGGAGTCACACAGAATGGTTAGATTTCTGACTCCATCGTGCCCTTTCATGTCATTCTGAACAAGATGTTTCATGACTGCCTCAGCTGATTGATCTGTAAAATGGAGATACCAGTAATCCCCTTTCCTAGGATAATGAGGAGACTCAAGCAAGATGGTACAAGTAAACCTACTTTATTGCATATTAGGTAGTGACTAAATGGTAACTGTAGAAGACGAGCAGAAATTATACTTTTAAAATGACTTACTTAAAGTCATTAATGCAAAAACATGAAGTCTAAAGGGGTTAGATGGCTAATTTTCTATAATGCAGGGGTAAGGGAAGAAGCCTCACCTCTCAACTCTGTTCAGGGTTCTTTGAACCACAAAGGAGTAAATAAAGGACTTTATCTAACACTTTTTTTCTCAGCTTAAAAAGTTAACTTTGAAGTGTCTTCAATTCTTTTCATCTGTTTAAAAATATATCTACTGAAAGTGCTATCAGACTATCCTCTTGATGTTGGATATATGTCACAATTAAATACACATAACTGTAAAAATGTTCCCCGTCTTCACAAATACTGAAAATTAATGAATCATCTTGGAAAAAGAAAAAAAAAAAGTAGCAGGCATAGTCCTATCTGTGTCCTCAAACTGATCGAATCAGAGGAATCATTTGTCTTGCTTCCTAGAGCTAGGATGTCCGCTTATTTATGTATTTGACAGCAGCTGTAGATTAAAGTAAGAGGTCGGGAGAACCACAAAATATTATAAAAAATTAAATCGAACCCAAGCAAGTCCAAAGCAAACTTTAAAAGCCAGGGAACCTTCAACCTTGGCTCAGTTGTCCATCAACAAAATTCCTGAGCCAATCACTTGGTACATTTTAACCAAGACAAAGAAAACACAAGCTGTCAAGCAAATCATGCTTGGTCTTAATGAATGGTTTTCAAAGACAGCAGTCCTTGCTACCTGCGCTGGCACTGGGAGGAAAGGACGGAAATGAACCCTGTCATATTTTATTGTTTTTGTATGGTACTATAGGTGCTCAATGAGAATGCAAGCTATTTAGATAGAGAGGTTTTAAAAATCTTTTCCAGGTTCCTAGCATATGACTGAACACAGAGTTATAGAAAGAGAAAAAGAAAAGACTCACAGCTGAATTGAATTGATATGTGGCTCCTAAGACAATTAACAATAAACAAAAGTAAAGGGGTTTTTCATTAGATATTATAGAGGCACTGCCTTAGAGTACTGAAATCTACAAATAGATAAATGTATAGAACTATAAATAAAGATTGCATGTAGTGATGACCCATCTCCATGAAAAATGACAGTAGAATTCTCCCTACATGTAGCACATGCTAAAATCATGTTAATTTACCATTCTTGCATTTTTATTTGAATAATGAATGGGTGTCACATGAAAACAATCCTTGATCATATATGTAATCTTTTTTTTCTTATTAATGCAGTATTTGTCTTCCCTCTGTCAGACCCTGAGCCAACCACTTTCCCAAGGTTGCCTGAGGAGGTTTAGGAAAAGAAACATATAGGGCAGATAAAACATGGGAGGAAGTCATGTATGAGGTAGAGACGGCTCCTTCACATGACGAAAAGGATCAGAAAGGCCACCATCAGGCAAGATTCCCATGGCCTCTAAGAGGGCAAAGCCCGAAAAAGAGCTGTTACTTCAGAGAGGGGTTCCTGGCATAATCAATGATGAGGCTCCCAAACACAGCCCCAATTCCAGCCCCAGAGACAGTCACCCCTACCATGGCAGCCTCAGCCCCAATGAACTTGGCTCCTGTGTTGATGTCCATTGAAACGGTGCTAGTTCAGAAGCTACGGCTAGGCATAAGTCAGGTCAAGGGACTTGGAGCTGTCAAGCTGCTGATGCTCTTGTCTGTCAGCATCTCTGATGGTTTTAGACAGGTTTTGGACAGCTGAGAGGTGCTACTGACCAAGAAGCGGGTGGAGACAAACTTCGCTCAAGGGTACCCTTTCAGGTGATGAGGGGCTATGACAGTAGAGCCACTACCAGAGCAGAGAAGACAGACCTATACTTAATCTGTCTCAGGCTGTGGCAGCTTAGAAGTTACAGCAGCAGAAACTCTGAATGTTTAGCCTGTAAAGAAAGAAATGGATATTTAGCAGTCCAAGATACCAACACTGTTTTGATGAGGTGTTTTTGTTTTTGTTTTTATTTTTTTAATAGCATAGTATTTGAGACTCATGATAGTATACAAACTGGGCAAACAACAGAAATCTAGGCAATTTTTTTAATGTAACAAGACTGTGTATAAAGAACACCAAAAGTGGCAGTACAGACGAGAGCTGTGGGAGCTCAGAGAGCATGGCAGCAAGGGCTGCCCTGGAGGCGGTGATACACCCTGTTAGAAACTTTCTCCTTGTTAAGGACTCACACTCACACTGCCTCATTGTCCCCTGTCGTGCCTCTTGGAGAATTCTTTGGATTTCACTTTGATACATATGAAATAGGTAAAATTACAACAGTGAACAGATTATGGATATTCCCTTTACTCGCCTTTAGTTGCCCTTTACTTATCTATATGCCAAGCTAAACAAAAGACATAGTAAATGAGACATGCAAAGACTGAGGAAAGAAATGCAAATAGCTTAGAAATAAATACAAATAACTGTGATCATAAGCTTCTACTTTCTACCTCTACTTTTGTTCTTTTTCACCTGGGTCATGTTACACTTTTGTTTATCCTCTTAAACCAGCTTCAATCCTTTCTAGAATGTGGCATAATATACATTTAAAATAAGAAAACAAAAACACATACTCAAAGACCACTGTATTGAAAAGTATACTGTTATACGTGTTGGGGTTTCTCAAGCTCAATTTAACTCCTAGAGCTCCTTTAATGCACATCTATCGACATCCATTTGTAATGCTTTTAGGGATGCAGTGCATATGCAGTTAAGTGCACTTATTATAAGTGCACAGCTCAATGAATTTTTATAAAATAAACATTTCTGCAGCAACACCACCATCAAGAAAAGAGAAATTACCAGTTCTGGAGAAGCTCTCCTGTTCTGCCTTTCTTTTTCTGCTCTAACAAAGGAACCCACTGTCTTGACTTCTATCACCATAGTACAAGATGGTCTTTTATTTACATATTATAAAAGTAGAATCATACCTTGTGTATTTTTCTGTCTTTTTTGGTCCAAATTTATGTTTACATAATTTTTTATGTTACACATCATATAAACTTAAATTCATAAATTCCCTGGATAAATGACCATTTAGATCTTTGCCAAGTTTTTAATTGGGTTATTTGTCTTTTTGTTGTTGAAGTATAAGAGTTCATTATATATTCTATATAAAAGTCCCTTATCCCCCCATCTGTGGGCTTTTAGCTTTCTTTCATTTATTCCAATATAATTAACATACAGTGTTATATTAGTTTCAGTTGTACAATATAGTGATTCAACAATTCTGTGCATTACTCAGTGCTCATCACGATAAGCATACTCCTAGTTCCCATCATCTATTTTACCCCCTCCCCACCACCTCCCCTCTGGTAACCCACCATATTGTGTCTTTTGTGTCTTTTACCTTTCTTTATGGTGTCCTTGGTAGCAAAAGATTTTTAATTTTGATGTTTAATTTTTAAGTTATTTTTTTTGTCACTCAAGCTTTATTGTCATATCTAAGTACTAAGAGCTTTACAGTTTGCGTCTTTACATTTAGGTCTTATATTCAAGTTAATTTTTGCATATGATGTGAGGTAAAGGTCCAACTTCATTTCTTTGCATGTGGCTATCTTGTCATCTCCATAGCATTTGTTGAAAATACTATTCTTTCCCTACTGATGGTTTTGTCACTGTTGTCAAAAATCAGTTGACTATAGATGTATGGATTTAAATACAGATTTTCAACTAGATTCCATTGATCTGTATGTCCGTCCTTAAGCAAGTACTGTAATGCCTTGATTTTTGTTCCTGCAAAGTAAGTTTTGAAATCAGGAAGCTTAAGTCATCTTACTTTGTTCTTTTTCAGGACCGTTTTGGCTATTCTGGGACCTTTGTCCTCCCATACAAATTTTAGAATCATCTATTAATTTATACAAAGAAGTGAGCTAAAATTCTGATAGAGATTTCAATGAATCTATAGATCAGCTTGGGAAGTTTTGCCATTAAACAGTGTTAAGCCTTTTAATCCATGAACACAGTATATTTTTCTATTTATTTAGATCTTTCTAAATTTATTGAACAAAGTTTTGTAGTTTTCAGAGTATAAGCTTTGCTCTTCCTTTCTTAAATGTATGCCTAAGTATTTCATTCTTTTTTATTCTATCATAAGTGGTATTGTTTTCTAAATTTAATTTTAGATTATTTATTGAAAATATATAAAATATAATTGAGATTTTATAATGATCTTATATCCTGAAACATTGCCAAAATGATATTTTAGTTATAACAATAATTTATTGGCTTCCTTTCTATATATAAGATCATATCATCTGGAAATAGAAATATTATAATTTCTACCTTTCCAATCTGGAGTCCTTTTATTTACTTTTCTTGCCTAGTTGCTCTGGCTAGAATATCATGTACAATGTTGCGTAGAAGTGGCAAGAGTGTTCGTAATTTTTGCCTTTCACCATTAAGTATGATGTTACCTGTGGAATTTTAGTAGGTAACATTTATAAAGTTGATTTTGTACCCTGCAACTTGGCTGAATTCTTGAATCAGTTCTAGTAGGCTTCTGGTGGAGTCTCTCGGGTTTTCGATGTAGAGTATCATGTCATCTGCGAAGAGGGAAAGTTTGACTTCCTCTTTGCCAATTCTGATGCCTTGGATTTCCTTTTGGTGTCTGATGGCTGATGCTAGGACTTCCAGCACTATGTTAAACAACAGTGGTGAGAGTGGACATCCCTGTCGTGTTCCTGATCTCAGGGGGAAAGCTCTCAGGTTTTCCCCATTGAGGATGATGTTAGCTGAAGGCTTCTCATAGATGGCTTTGATGATGTTTAAGTAGGTTCCTTCTATCCCAACTTTCTC